>NW_027045371.1:0-2500 GCF_963576615.1 Watersipora subatra
GTGATGCCCTCAGATGTTCGGGGCCGCACGCGCGCTACACTGTTCGCATCAGCGTGTTTCTCCCGCGCCGGTCGGCGTGGGCAACCCGTTGAACCGCGAACGTGCTAGGGATCGGAGATTGCAATTGTTCTCCGTGAACGAGGAATTCCTTGTACTGGCGAGTCATCAGCTCGCGGGGAATCTGTCCCTGCCCTTTGTACACACCGCCCGTCGCTACTACCGATTGAGTGGTTTAGTGAGGCTCACGGACCGCGCGCGGCACACGGCGCTCTCGGGCGTCGCGTCGCGAGGCGGAAAGTGAGACGAACTTGATCACTTCTAGGAAGTAAAAGTCGTAACAAGGTTTTCGTAGGTGAACCTGCGTAAGGATCATTGTCGATGATCCGGCCGTCGTTCGAGAACGCGTTCGCGAAAGCGACGCGCTCGAGAACGTCGACCGCGAGCCCGAAGAGAAAAGGAATTGACGGTTAGCGTCGAGGCGTCGACTTCGCGGTCGGCGCCGAGGCGGGAATTGACGGTTAGCGTCGCGGCGTCGACTTCGCGGTCGGCGCCGAGGCGGGAATTGACGGTTAGCGTCGAGGCGTCGACTTCGCGGTCGGCGCCGAGGCGGGAATTGACGGTTAGCGTCGAGGCGTCGACTTCGCGGTCGGCGCCGAGGCGGGAATTGACGGTTAGCGTCGAGGCGTCGACTTCGCGGTCGGCGTCGAGGCGGGAATTGACGGTTAGCGTCGAGGCGTCGACTTCGCGGTCGGCGCCGAGGCGGGAATTGACGGTTAGCGTCGAGGCGTCGACTTCGCGGTCGGCGCCGAGGCGGGAATTGACGGTTAGCGTCGAGGCGTCGACTTCGCGTTCGACGCCGAGGCGGGAATTGACGGCGCGTCGCGACGTCGACTTCGCGGTCGACGTCGAGGCGGGAATTGACGGTTACGCGAAAGGTACGGGTGCGTAGGACCGGGGTGGTCGGTAAAGTCGCGTCGCGCGTTTCGGCGCGCGCCGCGATTATCGCTCGAAGACCTCGTGCGAGCTAGCCGCCGTCGCACGGCGAGCTCGCGAGAGGCGCCCGTACCGAACTGCGCTCGTTCGTCTCGGTTTGACACACACGAGGACCGAAGCGAGGACCGGGCGAGGACTCGCGCGCGCGGGCGGCGCTGCCTGCCGCCCCGAGCGAGTCGAACGCGAACTGAGAGCGTAGCCCCGACTACGCGAAGCACAACTCTGAGCGGTGGATCACTCGGCTCGCACGTCGATGAAGAGCGCAGCCAGCTGCGTTAGGCAATGTGAACTGCAGGACACATCGATCATCGGCATCTCGAACGCACATTGTGGCCTCGGGTCATCCCGAGGCCGCGCCCGTCTGAGGGTCGTCATTCGCCGACCATCGTCGCTCGAGCGCGCCCTCGTCGGCGCCGCTCGCGACGCCCTGGGACGCTGCCGACCGCGCGTCGGCCTCGTCCTCAAGCGTACTACCGGCGCGCTCGCTCCCGAGGGGAGCGCGCGCCCGGGCCCGGACGACGCGTGACCGCGCGGAGAGAGAGAGAGAGACGAAGAGGTTTCGGCGTAGCGCGCGCGAACGGCGACGCGCGTCGGGCGCGCGAGGTTTCGTCGAGTCGGTTCTCGACGAGCCCGCGCGGCCGCGACGCGGCGATCGCCGTCGCCTCCGTCGCTCGCGCGGCGACGGAGAGACCGCGCGCTCCCTCTTCGTCCCGCGCGGCTCTCGCGGTCGTCCGAACTCGTCTAGTACGACCTCAGATCGGACGCGACTACCCGCCGAACTTAAGCATATCAGTAAGCGGAGGAAAAGAAACTAACTAGGATTCCCCGAGTAGCGGCGAGCGAAAGGGGAGAAGCCCAGCGCCGAAGCCCGCGACCCCTCGGTCGCCGTGCAATGTGGCGTTTCGGCGGCGACTCGCGACCGTCGCTCCCGGCACGAGTATCTCTGAAAGGGTCTGCCCGAGCGGGTGTCAGCCCTCTACTCGCCGGACGAGCGTCGGACGCCCGTCGTCGTCGCGGAGTCGGGTTGCTTGAGAGTGCAGCCCAAAGCGGGTGGTAAGCTCCATCTAAGGCTAAATACCTAGTGCGAGACCGATAGCGAACAAGTACCGTGAGGGAAAGTTGCAAAGAACTTTGAAAAGAGAGTTCAAGAGTACGTGAAACCGTTCAGAGGCAAACGGACGGAACCGGGCGAGTTCGTCGTCGTCATTCAGCCGAGCGGCCGCGCTCTCTCGGGAGGGCGGTCCGATCGGTGCACTTGGCGGCGGCGGAGCGCGACGACCGCCCGTCGAGTCGTCGGAAGCCCGGCGGCTAGGTGGCGACGCGTTCGCGCGTCGTGTTATAGGCCGACCGAGGCGTTGACCGACTCGACGGGCGAGGAGCGCCTGCGGTGCACTCCCCGCGCGGGAGTGGCTCGAGGCGGCGGGCTCGCGGACGCCGGCGGCGAACTGCTCGCAGTTTGTCGTCGCGCGCGCCGTCTGTCGCGCCGCTCGACGCCACGCGGCACCCG
>NW_027045371.1:7500-14289 GCF_963576615.1 Watersipora subatra
ACGATGGCAGGCAGGCAGGCAGGCAGGCAGGCAGGCAGGCAGGCAGGCAGGCAGGCAGGCAGGCAGGCAGGCAGGCAGGCAGGCAGGCAGGCAAAGTCAAAGTCAGACGATGGCAGGCAGGCAGGCAGGCAGGCAGGCAGGCAGGCAGGCAGGCAGGCAGGCAGGCAGGCAGGCAGGCAGGCAGGCAGGCAGGCAGGCAGGCAGGCAAAGTCAAAGTCAGACGATGGCAGGCAGGCAGGCAGGCAGGCAGGCAGGCAGGCAGGCAGGCAGGCAGGCAGGCAGGCAGGCAGGCAGGCAGGCAGGCAGGCAGGCAGGCAGGCAAAGTCAAAGTCAGACGATGGCAGGCAGGCAGGCAGGCAGGCAGGCAGGCAGGCAGGCAGGCAGGCAGGCAGGCAGGCAGGCAGGCAGGCAGGCAGGCAGGCAGGCAGGCAGGCAGGCAGGCAGGCAGGCAGGCAGGCAGGCAGGCAAAGTCAAAGTCAGACGATGGCAGGCAGGCAGGCAGGCAGGCAGGCAGGCAGGCAGGCAGGCAGGCAGGCAGGCAGGCAGGCAGGCAGGCAGGCAGGCAGGCAGGCAGGCAGGCAGGCAGGCAGGCAGGCAGGCAGGCAAAGTCAAAGTCAGACGATGGCAGGCAGGCAGGCAGGCAGGCAGGCAGGCAGGCAGGCAGGCAGGCAGGCAGGCAGGCTGCTCGTCTTGTCGGTCTTCTCAGGAGGCGGACTACCGCGCACTACTAGTAGAGGCCGTCTCGCTCGGCTAGCCGAAGGCTGCTCGTCTTGTCGGTCTTCTCAGGAGGCGAGCTACCGCGTACTACTAGTAGAGGCCGTCTCGCTCGGCTAGCCGAAGGCTGCTCGTCTTGTCGGCCTTCTCAGGAGGCGGACTACCGCGCACTACTAGTAGAGGCCGTCTCGCTCGGCTAGCCGAAGGCTGCTCGTCTTGTCGGTCTTCTCAGGAGGCGAGCTCCCGCGTACTACTAGTAGAGGCCGTCTCGCTCGGCTAGCCGAAGGCTGCTCGTCTTGTCGGCCTTCTCAGGAGGCGGACTACCGCGCACTACTAGTAGAGGCCGTCTCGCTCGGCTAGCCGAAGGCTGCTCGTCTTGTCGGCCTTCTCAGGAGGCGGACTACCGCGCACTACTAGTAGAGGCCGTCTCGCTCGGCTAGCCGAAGGCTGCTCGTCTTGTCGGCCTTCTCAGGAGGCGGACTACCGCGCACTACTAGTAGAGGCCGTCTCGCTCGGCTAGCCGAAGGCTGCTCGTCTTGTCGGCCTTCTCAGGAGGCGGACTACCGCGCACTACTGGTAGAGGCCGTCTCGCTCGGCTAGCCGAAGGCTGCTCGTCTTGTCGGCCTTCTCAGGAGGCGGACTACCGCGCACTACTGGTAGAGGCCGTCTCGCTCGGCTAGCCGAAGGCTGCTCGTCTTGTCGGCCTTCTCAGGAGGCGGACTACCGCGCACTACTGGTAGAGGCCGTCTCGCTCGGCTAGCCGAAGGCTGCTCGTCTTCTCGGTCTTCTCAGGAGGCGGACTACCGCGCACTACTGGTAGAGGCCGTCTCGCTCGGCTAGCCGAAGGCTGCTCGTCTTGTCGGTCTTCTCAGGAGGCGAGCTCCCGCGTACTACTAGTAGTTGCCGTCTCGCTCGGCTAGCCGAAGGCTGCTCGTCTTGTCGGTCTTCTCAGGAGGCGGACTACCGCGCACTACTGGTAGAGGCCGTCTCGCTCGGCTAGCCGAAGGCTGCTCGTCTTGTCGGTCTTCTCAGGAGGCGAACTACCGCGCGCTACTAGTACCCGCGCGCTCCCGCCTTCGCGGGTCGTTCGATTCCATATCCGAGGGCGCGTACGCGAGTACGCGAGTGGGTACCGCCCTCCGGAACTCGAGCGATAAGGGAGCGCCCCCAACCGTCCGAGATCTTCTCGGACATTTCCTTGGCTGACTAGCGACTGGCCGCTCGACGCGTCGGAGTAGCACCTAGTGCGCCGCGCGCCGAAGCCGTCCGCGAGTGCTCGCGAGGCGAGCGAAGGGTCGGGACAGTCGAAACCGTCGCTCGAGCGGTACGACTGACGAGTCGCGAGGGGCGTCCTCTCCTTCGAGAGACGCTCGCTCGGCGTTGAGGTGATCGCGCGAAAGGTGGTGAACATTAGCGACGATCGAGTCGAGCCCGGCGATCGAGGCGCGCGGCCGGGTACCATCGACGACGATCGTCGCGCGACACGCCGACGGCCGTTCTCACGAACGGCGAGACGCGTCGCGACGCGGAGGCCTCGTCGCTAGAGGCGGCGAGCGCCGACAGTCGTCGCGCGCGTCTTACGCACGGGCAGTCGTAAGACGCGAGAGTCGCGCGCGGCTTCGCGAGGAGAGACGAAGCGCGGACGCGTCTGACGCGGACGTGTGCTTCGTACGCTCGCGAGGCGGCGGCGCGCGGCGAGCCTCGAGACGCGAACCTAGATTGCCGCGTCCGTCGACCGAGGCGACGGACGCTAGAGGGCGCGAGGGACCGGCAACCCCTCGCGCCCGACGCCGGCGACGTACGCGTCGACCGAGCTCTATCTGGTTGATCCTGCCAGTAATCATATGCTTGTCTCAAAGATTAAGCCATGCATGTCTAAGTACAAGCCGTGTAGACGGCGAGACTGCGGACGGCTCATTAAATCGGTTATGACTCCACTGGGGACAGACTCACCCGTGGATAACGTGCGGTAACTCCGGTGCTAATACATGCGACAAGGCTCCGACTTCGCCTCCGGGCGTGGGAAGGGCGCACTTATTAGGCGAAAACCAGCGGCTCGTCTCCGGACGAGCCTCGGTGGACGACACCCGAGTAATTGCCGCCGATCGCACGGCCTTCGAGCCGGCGACGCCTACACTGAGTTTCTGATCTATCATGCTGACGACGGTTGGTGCTATGCCAACCGTGGCGTTAACGGATAACAGAGAATCTGGGTTCGATTCTGGAGAGGCCGCATGAGAAACGGCGACCACTTCTAAGGAAGGCAGCAGGCACGCAAATTACCCACTTCGGACACCGAGAGGTAGTGACGAACAATACCGATGCGGCGCGCAAACGCGTCGCCGTAATCGGAATGAGTACACTTCAAATCCTTTAACGAGGATCCACTAGAGGGCAAGCCTGGTGCCAGCAGCCGCGGTAATTCCAGCTCTAGCAGCGTATATTTATATTGCTGCGTTTAAAAAGCTCGTAGTTGAAGCGTCAGACGCGGGAGGGCGGACGGCCGTACCGGTCGCTCTCGCCCGACCGAGCCAGGCGCGGAGGGCGCGCGTCGCTTGCACTTCGCCGTGTGAGCGCGCCGCCGCTGCACGTTCACCTTGAAGAAATTGAACCGCTTAGAGGGGGCGAGCAGCTTGAACAGCTCAGCATGGTATGATGGAAAATGGGCTCGTACTCATTTTGTTGGTTAGAGAGTCGGCGAGCCAATGATTAACAGGGACTGCCGGGGGCATTCGTACTCGGACGGGAGAGGTGAAATTCAAGGATCGTCCGAAGACGCCCTACTGCGAAAGCATTTGCCAAGAATGTTTTCATTAATCAAGAACGAAAGTCAGAGGTGCGAAGGCGATCAGATACCGCCGTAGTTCTGACCGTAAACGTTGCCGACTGGCAATTGGGCGCACTTCTACAGAAGTTGCCGCCAGCAGTATTGCCCGGGAAACCAAAGTCATTGGGTTCCGGGGGGAGTATGGTTGCAAAGCTGAAACTTAAAGGAATTGACGGAAGGGCACCACCAGGAGTGGAGCCTGCGGCTTAATTTGACTCAACACGGGAAACCTCACCCGGCCCGAACACTGTTATGACAGACAGGTTGAGAGCTCTTTCTCGATTCAGTGGTTGGTGGTGCATGGCCGTTCTTAGTTCGTGGAGCGATCTGTCTGGTTAATTCCGATAACGAACGAGACTCTTGCCTGCTAAATAGACGGCGCCGACTACGGACGGCGACCGTTCGCTTCTTAGAGGGACAAGCGGCTTTTAGCCGCGTGAAGCGGAGAGCAATAACAGGTCAGTGATGCCCTCAGATGTTCGGGGCCGCACGCGCGCTACACTGTTCGCATCAGCGTGTTTCTCCCGCGCCGGTCGGCGTGGGCAACCCGTTGAACCGCGAACGTGCTAGGGATCGGAGATTGCAATTGTTCTCCGTGAACGAGGAATTCCTTGTACTGGCGAGTCATCAGCTCGCGGGGAATCTGTCCCTGCCCTTTGTACACACCGCCCGTCGCTACTACCGATTGAGTGGTTTAGTGAGGCTCACGGACCGCGCGCGGCACACGGCGCTCTCGGGCGTCGCGTCGCGAGGCGGAAAGTGAGACGAACTTGATCACTTCTAGGAAGTAAAAGTCGTAACAAGGTTTTCGTAGGTGAACCTGCGTAAGGATCATTGTCGATGATCCGGCCGTCGTTCGAGAACGCGTTCGCGAAAGCGACGCGCTCGAGAACGTCGACCGCGAGCCCGAAGAGAAAAGGAATTGACGGTTAGCGTCGAGGCGTCGACTTCGCGGTCGGCGCCGAGGCGGGAATTGACGGTTAGCGTCGCGGCGTCGACTTCGCGGTCGGCGCCGAGGCGGGAATTGACGGTTAGCGTCGAGGCGTCGACTTCGCGGTCGGCGCCGAGGCGGGAATTGACGGTTAGCGTCGAGGCGTCGACTTCGCGGTCGGCGCCGAGGCGGGAATTGACGGTTAGCGTCGAGGCGTCGACTTCGCGGTCGGCGTCGAGGCGGGAATTGACGGTTAGCGTCGAGGCGTCGACTTCGCGGTCGGCGCCGAGGCGGGAATTGACGGTTAGCGTCGAGGCGTCGACTTCGCGGTCGGCGCCGAGGCGGGAATTGACGGTTAGCGTCGAGGCGTCGACTTCGCGTTCGACGCCGAGGCGGGAATTGACGGCGCGTCGCGACGTCGACTTCGCGGTCGACGTCGAGGCGGGAATTGACGGTTACGCGAAAGGTACGGGTGCGTAGGACCGGGGTGGTCGGTAAAGTCGCGTCGCGCGTTTCGGCGCGCGCCGCGATTATCGCTCGAAGACCTCGTGCGAGCTAGCCGCCGTCGCACGGCGAGCTCGCGAGAGGCGCCCGTACCGAACTGCGCTCGTTCGTCTCGGTTTGACACACACGAGGACCGAAGCGAGGACCGGGCGAGGACTCGCGCGCGCGGGCGGCGCTGCCTGCCGCCCCGAGCGAGTCGAACGCGAACTGAGAGCGTAGCCCCGACTACGCGAAGCACAACTCTGAGCGGTGGATCACTCGGCTCGCACGTCGATGAAGAGCGCAGCCAGCTGCGTTAGGCAATGTGAACTGCAGGACACATCGATCATCGGCATCTCGAACGCACATTGTGGCCTCGGGTCATCCCGAGGCCGCGCCCGTCTGAGGGTCGTCATTCGCCGACCATCGTCGCTCGAGCGCGCCCTCGTCGGCGCCGCTCGCGACGCCCTGGGACGCTGCCGACCGCGCGTCGGCCTCGTCCTCAAGCGTACTACCGGCGCGCTCGCTCCCGAGGGGAGCGCGCGCCCGGGCCCGGACGACGCGTGACCGCGCGGAGAGAGAGAGAGAGACGAAGAGGTTTCGGCGTAGCGCGCGCGAACGGCGACGCGCGTCGGGCGCGCGAGGTTTCGTCGAGTCGGTTCTCGACGAGCCCGCGCGGCCGCGACGCGGCGATCGCCGTCGCCTCCGTCGCTCGCGCGGCGACGGAGAGACCGCGCGCTCCCTCTTCGTCCCGCGCGGCTCTCGCGGTCGTCCGAACTCGTCTAGTACGACCTCAGATCGGACGCGACTACCCGCCGAACTTAAGCATATCAGTAAGCGGAGGAAAAGAAACTAACTAGGATTCCCCGAGTAGCGGCGAGCGAAAGGGGAGAAGCCCAGCGCCGAAGCCCGCGACCCCTCGGTCGCCGTGCAATGTGGCGTTTCGGCGGCGACTCGCGACCGTCGCTCCCGGCACGAGTATCTCTGAAAGGGTCTGCCCGAGCGGGTGTCAGCCCTCTACTCGCCGGACGAGCGTCGGACGCCCGTCGTCGTCGCGGAGTCGGGTTGCTTGAGAGTGCAGCCCAAAGCGGGTGGTAAGCTCCATCTAAGGCTAAATACCTAGTGCGAGACCGATAGCGAACAAGTACCGTGAGGGAAAGTTGCAAAGAACTTTGAAAAGAGAGTTCAAGAGTACGTGAAACCGTTCAGAGGCAAACGGACGGAACCGGGCGAGTTCGTCGTCGTCATTCAGCCGAGCGGCCGCGCTCTCTCGGGAGGGCGGTCCGATCGGTGCACTTGGCGGCGGCGGAGCGCGACGACCGCCCGTCGAGTCGTCGGAAGCCCGGCGGCTAGGTGGCGACGCGTTCGCGCGTCGTGTTATAGGCCGACCGAGGCGTTGACCGACTCGACGGGCGAGGAGCGCCTGCGGTGCACTCCCCGCGCGGGAGTGGCTCGAGGCGGCGGGCTCGCGGACGCCGGCGGCGAACTGCTCGCAGTTTGTCGTCGCGCGCGCCGTCTGTCGCGCCGCTCGACGCCACGCGGCACCCGGGGTCCGAGTCGTGTGGTTCCCGGCACTCCGTCCGACCCGTCTTGAAACACGGACCAAGGAGTTGAGCGCGCGCGCGAGTCGATGGGCTCACGCGCGAACCCCAGCGGCGCAGCTAAGGCAAAACGGGCGCGATCCGGCACTGGCGTGTCGGCGCAACGCCGGCCCGCGGGCGACTCGACGCGAGTGCCCGCGGCGCGAGAGCGCGCGCGCTCAGACCCGAAAGGTGGTGAACTATGCTTGAGCAGGGCGAAGCCAGAGGAAACTCTGGTGGAGGCTCGCAGCGAT
>NW_027045372.1:0-5223 GCF_963576615.1 Watersipora subatra
TCCACTCTTTTTTGGCAAGATTTTATTACTTAAACTCTCATAAGGCTCGAAATCGATATTTGTATTAATTTGCTAGAAATATAGCAATTTAGCTCTTCATTATTTGCAGTGAAAAAGTTACAATAAGTTTGACTAATGGATTTCGATGCATTCTGCTATTCAAATAGTAGTAGTTATATTTCTGTTTTTTTAGTTATCATTTGAGAGTGAAAAATCTAGCAATAAAGCAGAAGTTTTCCTAAATATCTTATAATTTTTTTTCATAAATACTTGCCTAGAAAAATTTTGAAAAATAAATTATTTGCATATTGCTATATTTTCTGCAAAAAGCGCATTTAGTCGATCAGTGAATAAAATTAGGTCATAAAAATAAAATATTCATGTATTTATTGTCATGAATTATCATATTACTAGGAACTGCAATTATGATTAATTTCAAAAGACTAAATTCTATTGGTACATATATATCTGATTTGGGGGTCATAAATCTTCAGCATCAAAACGAAAAAGTAAGTTAAAGTGATAAAATTGAAGATTATTTAATTCTTATTCAAGTAGTTTTTTTAAAAGTTCAAATTGGATAATCTTGAAGAGCAATTGAGGTTCATAATTAATGTTGAAAAAAGAATGAATGAAGGTATTCGAAATCATATGGAAGGTTAATTACAAGCCATCCAAAACCTATTTTGATAAAATAAAACATATTTTTGTTTTGAACTGGTTAATTTGCTTTAAAACAAGTTTATTTGATGCATCTTTGACTGATTAAAGATATGTTAAAAAGGGATTTGTTTGATCTAAATAAGTCTCGTTAAACTATAATGGAAGAGAAAACTGCAGTGGAACCTGAAAACCCAATCATAAATATGAATGATCATGAATTAGTGAAACTCTGTGACTATGTGTCTAGAGGGAGCAGTGTTCCTTCAACCATTAGACAAGAAATAATTGATTTGAGAAGATCATATTTCAATAAACTGCATCATTCAGGCTTTTCACAAACGTTGGAAGCTGATCTGATTTCAAAAATTTTACTACTAACTAATACCATTGTATTGATTATTCCTTCTTTTGTTTTCAAGACTGTATCTAATTCAAAAATTATTTTCTACTGATTAAGGTGATTCATAAGCTTAGATTTTCATTTTGTCACAATATTTTTTGGTATTCGAGTGAGAAAATATACCAAGCAAAACTGATATTTAGCAAAATGAATTTTTTAAAATAAGCATTAATGCAGATAAGCTAATTTTCAAATTTGTCCTAATTTTGTTACTGAAATTCGAGTATATTTTAGTTGTTACTTAAATATTTTCCCACAAACTTTCTCTGATTTCACAAGATAATAATTATAAATTTAAAATATAATTTTTATAAAATAATATTTCGCTTTTAACTTTTTTATGGTTTTTTTTACAATTATTTAATATTATTTCAATACATTTTGTATTTTTTTTTGAACACATACCTTTTTCTTTCTAATAAATTTCAATTATGTGATTTTTGATAAAGATATTAATTCCAACTGATAATTAGTCAATGAAATTAAAAGCTCTACGATGATGATCCTATAAATGTAATTAATTCTTTTTCAATCATATATTTTTTTTTAAATGTTTATAAATCTTCGAAAATGAAATTTTTATCAAGGATATTAAAAATTTGTACATCTGTAGCTACACTTCATAAAAGATTTTAATTTTAACTTTTTATACATATTAATGTAATGCTTCGGCTTGCAAAAAAAATATTTCATAAATAAATCCAAAAAGTTATGTACTAATGGTTACAATTTCATTTTTCTAGATAATGTTAAACTTTACTTGAAGCTAGACTAACTTATCTAGATTTTGAACCACTTGCTTAGATGTTCACAAGCTTAAAGATCCATAAATTACGTATCTGAATTGAGTATTTGTAAATTTAAATATATGATTTTCTAAGGAAGTAATTCTTTTGAGTTCAGTGCAGAAATATAGCTAGCAAAATTTGATTGTAAAAATTTCGCTTTCTTAATCTACCTTAACTTAAGCATTTAATTTTTTTATGGAAAACTGCTAGTTAAATTGAATCTAGAAGATTAAAATCTAATTAGACTTAAATAAAATTAATCCGATACCTTGTAGTTTTTGAACATCGATTATATAAAAAGATTTATCTTGAATTACTTTTAATCACATTGGTTTGATACAAATATATTTTTCTTGCTATGAATTTATTTAATTCTAAAGAAAACTTGCAATATAAACTCTAGAGACGTATAAAAAATAATAAAAATCATTAAGCTCAGTTTCTTCGTAATTTCGATCTTTTTAATAATTACAATATATAAAAACAAAAATAGGTTAGCTACTTGAGAGTAATTAATAAAGAAATATCGTTTTCTTTCTCAAATTCAATTTTCAAAGATGATTGATCAACAAGAAGCCTTTTCCGCATATCAAGTAAATTACAAAAATATATGAAATAAAAATTTGCATTTTAGAAAAAAATTTTGGTAATTGCATTCGTTGAATGTTTTTGACTTTTGTTTTAGGAAGCAATGTTTGAAGTAAATATTATAACTATTTAAAATTTTTTAAAATAAAACTATTTAAGATTGGATTAGTAATTAGAAAAAAATACAATCTACGTTCATATTTTTAGCTTTTGTGCTTTAGGAATGGGGTATATAATAATTTGGCTTTATTGATATTTCTATATATACTTTTCTACTTATGGGATGCAGAAGGATTCTATTACAATCGTAATTATTAGTATACTGCTCATTATCATGCATATTATGCTAATTTCTCTTATCAATTATAAGTATTAATTAAATTTTAAATGCATTGGAAAAAAGTAGCCTCATAAAACCTAGCTCTTAATAAAGACAAATTTTGAATAGTAAATTAGCATGTCTTTTTTTACAATTAAAACGAAATTTTTTCTTAAATGCCTAAGATAAAGCTTATATTAAATTTTTCTTCGCAACCTTTATGAATAAACTAACTAAATATTCATAATACAATTTTTTCAGCTAAATAAAAGCAAATATTTGATCTTTCAACACTCAAAAATGTTTAATATTAGCAATTATTATTGAAATAACCAACGTTTTTGAATAAATGGCTATTTTAATGGCGACTTCTCTAATAATTTTTGACAATCATTCTATTTAAGACCTCATTATTGATGAAACTTGTATTTATATTAAAAATATACTCTGTTGTTTTACCTTATTTTAGGGTGGAATATATGATAGAAACATAAGTTTTTACTATCCCGATTTCTATTCCACCTTTGTCAAAAGTATCTTGGAATGGACTAAAAATCCTCGAACTAAAGAAAATTTCTACCATTGTTTCGTAATTATAATAAATATTTGCTTGAAAAACCAAGTGTTGCAATGATTTTTTATTATAGTTTGAGTTGAGCAGTCGAGTGGTAATATGAATTACAGATTGATGATAATTTTCTATCCATAAGGCTGAGAGCAAAAATGTAAGAGTATAATAGCATATTCAAAATTAAAATATCTTAATATTAAAGTATAATGCTTTCCTTAGAATTGTTAGATTTCAGTGCAATCACTATTGCTTAAGCAAAGAAAATTTAATCAAAGTTTTTCAATTGCATATTAAACATCATAAGGATCTTATTACTTTGTCTTTTTATCAAATAAGAAAATTAAAAAAATTCAATTTAAAATTTTGTTTATATGAAGTTTATTTCTAAAGCAATATCTCGATAATCTACATTTTCATTGTTCACAAGCTAAAATATATAATTATTTACTTCTTTTCAAAACTATTTTCTTAAATAAATATTTCCATGAGACGAATATTGGACTAATTTTAATCTCAATTAATTTTTTAACTCTTAAAATCATTTCTGATTCATATTTAATATTACAATTCAGGATGAAATTGTATTTATAAGCTACTAAAGCAGCAATTAATAATTCATTTTAGCTAGGTTTATTTGTATTTTTATTATTTAACTAAATAAAATGAATTTTTTTTTTATTATTTTGCAAGCTTAGTATTGATGTAATGTTATTAAAAATTTAAAATCATTTTTAAAACTGATTAAATAGGAAAGCAAATGTGTAAACTTAAACTAATAAATTTTAAATTCAAGTATAACATTCAATATATTAGAGGAAAAAGAAGCAAGTTGAGCTTATTCTGGAGGAAAAACAGCTGGTAATAACATCTAAATTATTTAAATTTATTTTTTAATTGAATTTATATCGATTTGTTTCAACTCAGAAATCTTTTTTTTTTCCTGCATTTTCTCATTCTAGTTACCTTGCTTGCTGAAATTGGTATTTATATATATTTTAGAGATTATTTCTTGCAAACAAATATTCTGTTAGTGTAATGCTCATTTTTTTTCAGAATAATGAAAGTAATACTGAAAATCAAATGATCAACAGCACAAGGGATAGAATAATTGAAAGAATCGCTGAAGGATGCAAAGAGAATCAAACTAAAACTGAGTTGGTAAATTTTTTTAAAATTTAATCTAATATTTTATTTACTAAAAGCATATTCTTGCTGTAATAAGCTTTCAAAGAGCAATTATATTTATTTCAAAATATTATTATAGGGAATAGTTGTAATAAGCTGCTTTTATACCAAAATTCTAAACTAAAAAATCCTGAAGAAGAAATCAAAAAATGTATTGCTATCATTATAATATAAACAAAAATATTTGCGTTCAATTAAGCTTGAAATTGTACTCCTTCTTTCTTAGATAAAATTTTAATTATTTCACCCAGATTTCATTGTTTGTAATATACACTATCGAATACAATCATATTAACTTGATAACTAAAGCATAAAATTGAGGTAAATTAATTTTTTGTGCTAAATATAACAATTTTTAAAATACTTTTTAGATGCTAAACGTAATCCTAAATACAAACGAGATTTAATTCAATTGATAATTAAAATAACATAAAATTACCTAAGGATTATCAGATTGTAATTATTGAAACAGTCGTATGCTGATCCAATAACAATTTACTTAAATAGATTGTCGGGGTTGTAATTGTTTTTCGCCAATTAAAAGATGCTATTTCGATGCACAAACATTACATAAATTGCCTTTAGATTATTTAAACTAAAAATGATAGAAAATAAACCAGACTGACTAAACACTATTGGATAACTTAAAGAATTTATAAATATATAGCAAAATACAATTATATGTTAAAATAATGAAAGCAATGGGCAA
>NW_027045373.1:0-90802 GCF_963576615.1 Watersipora subatra
ATGATTTCTCAGCAAAATATGAATATTCACCGAGTTTTCATTGCAGTGATTCCACTATGAACAGGTTATCTACACATGTCTTTTGTGGGTCGATCTTTCATTGATAGTTCTTCCATGAGCATTCCTCGAGTTTCATCAATCAAAATCAGTCCACATAATCTACTGAGGTCAACCCATGGCTATATTTTATTGATCATATAATATATTGACTTTTTATCAATCAACTCATGAATCTATACAGTATGAAGATAATATTTGTTGATAGGGTTGATCTTTCTAACTGGCAATCTAATTGCATTTTCATGATCTAGCGAGGTCATCTATATTTTGGTCAATCACCCACTGTATCGACCTTTTGCTTGTCAATTTATGAATGCATACCGTACGAGATAATTTTTTGTTGAAAGCATCGAGCTTTCAAATTGCAGTAATATAATTGTATTTATATAATTTAGTGATGTTATCTATTTTGTCAACATATGGATATATAACATACAAAGATAATACTTGGACAAAATTAGCTCCCTCTCGATCTATAATGATTTGAGCATTAATAATAGCCATTCATCTCATAATAAATGTTATCATTCTCGATGGCATCTCTCGAGTATCAGTAGCCTTAGAACTGGTTAATGAACAGGTGGCATGCCATCACGCCGTCACATCTTTTCCTAGCCATTCTTAAACTGCTGGAAGTCAAACAGTGACTCATTGTTAATATATCAATAGTTGATGCACTGGTTAGTGCCTCGCTCTACTAGGAATATAAAACTATATTTTACCCTACAGGATGAAATTATTCGTGGAATTGAATTTCGCGAAAATGGTCTTTTCAAGCATATTCGCGGACTAAATTATTCGCGGATGAACACATTCGCAAATAAATTAATCCGTGAAAGCAGTTAGCAATAGAGTAAGACCTTCACATGCGTATACCACTTGTTTAGGTTTATATTTAGCTGAGAAATTTATGTTTGTATGAAATTTATTTTTTGCCGCATTCAGAGATTTTCATGAATGTTCATCGATGTGAAAGCCTTTAGTGAACCAACAATTTGTGGTGGCAAGTTATGAGTTTTTTCAACGTATAGAACTGCAAGAGATTTTTTCAATGATGATGCCATGCCAAATTCCGAATAACTTGCGACAAGGTTGAAAAATTTGGCAAAGACGTGTGATGCATTAGCAATGGGCTTACATGTATTTCAAAGCCCCAGCGGCGATTTGAAAAAATTTGGAACTTGGCTATGTTTACTAACTCTGTCTAGCAGCTAGTTTTCAATTTGAGGTGCAGTCATACTTCGACATACTCGCTTAATGCGTTCCGAGACTGAGCTCGTATGTCAATTTACTCGCATGTTGGTGCAATCTATTTACATATAGAACAATTAAATATGCAATAATTGGTTTCTATACTTTAAAAATGCTAATAAAACACTCAAAACAAGATATTGTAACAGAAAAAACATGTTGGTTATTGTCCTAACTTACCACATGCTTTCAAAAAGTAACAAATAAAAAAACAAGGCAAGAGGAAATGTGATTAATTAAAATGTAAAATTAAATACATACAGTAGCAGCTAACGCTAGCATTTGCCAGAGAGGGCGATATACGTGTTATTCTTTGTTACAACAGTTGACTTTGATAAATTTGGGTTTTATCAAAGCCTTCAAAGACAAACTTAAAAGCAAACCTAAAAGCAAACTTTCATTTTTCGTAATTGAAATTTCTTCGGCGTTTATAGTTTGAGGTTTCTCGCTAGTTAGCTAGTTTTTCCTTTGTTTCACTTTCCCGACTAGCCGGCCGTTTTAAGATAAACCTATCTAAAGACATTTGCATTTGTTGCCCTTTTAACGTGCTGCGATTAGAACGAACACTGGTGTCGTCACAAAGGGTTAATGCACGACCACTAGCCAATTTGTCCGAAAGTCTATTATTATAGATAGCACCGACCTTTTTACATAGGCCTTTTTGCTTTTATCGAAACATCGTTTCAGTTACGCTGTCTTCGACCAATTGTTTATCCAATGCCTGAGCGGTCTTTCCGTCAGCGTTCGTGAAGATCGCTGCGTCGTTTAGAAACTATGATTAGTCCTTTTGCAAACTAAATGCCCTGAATATAACCCTTCGGTTTGATAATTGTATATCTTACTCCCGGCCAATGCATCAAGACTTTCATCTATTCGCGGCAATGGATGACAGTCTTATTCTGTGACGGAATTCGATTGGTGGAATTCAATACAAAACCGCCAGTTTCCATCTTTAGGAAACTCTTTGTGGGCAGGCAACTCCAGCAAGGTTCACATGATTTGAACTAATGTTAGGCATCCATGCAGTAATTTTCTAGTGCGGAAATACAGTCTTTTGACCCATCAATTGATAATGTGTTTGCACATATGGAACAAGTTGTAGATGAGATGCTTGTGACAAGACAGAGAATTCCGTCAGACATACAAATATGTCTGACTGCATGTTTGTATTTAGAGTTGCCTTTTTAATAGAATTGTAATTTCTGATACTGCATAGATATATGTTAAACTAACCATTACAAAACTCAGCCAGATTATTAATAAGATTATGATATCAAAATATTTTTATAAGGTTAAAGCAAAAACCTGTATGTATAGGTTGTTTATTAAAATAAAGGGAGGAAAACTTCTGTAAAGAAACTATCCAAATGCTGAGATAGCCTAATTGCAAAGTTTTTCATCAATTTTTTGTCCGACAATAGCAATACTGCTTGTTAATAAATAATATCACTTGCGTGATGATTATTATGATATACTTTTTTAAAGCATTGAATTTGGTGATGAAATAAAGTAAAAGTAGCAAGATGTATATATAATGCATACATGTTCGAAAGTTAGAATTGTCCTAGTTATGTAATTATTATAGCAGTCAACTGATATTGCTTAATTAACGATCAATTAGAATTTGTGATGTACCATTTTTTCACAAAATGTTTTCAACTAGCAGATTACCATAAAATTTGACAACAAAGAAATTTTTTTTCAATACAGCCAATTTGAAGATTTTCAGTTTGCCTAACATTTTCAATTTTATTGTTAGTTCTCTGTATAACAACAGGACATCTCCGATTGGAGTGGTTTGAGTCTGATACAATAGGGACTAGCTGCAAAACACACCGCAGATTTCCATTGTTTTCACCCTATCATTGACATGCAGGAATGCTTTCGACACATATAAAAATAGTACAATCAGGGCAAACAGTTTTAGTAGACCGTATACATGGAGTTGTTTTACGGTATAAAAGACCACTGTCAGTAGAACTTTAGCTGTGTGTGTGTGTGTCTGTTCTGGTGGACAGGTGAAAACGTTTTATGAAAAGGTATTCTAACCTAAAACACTTTAATAAAACATCATGACTACCCGTAACTTCATGGATACTTTTAACATGACGGATTACCATAAAACTTGACATTGCAGCCTATAATCGTGGAATATCATGATCCGACCGATTTTAATAAGGAATTGTACCTCAAACATAATACAAACCGTATAGACAATAAACCTACAGATGTATAAACCACTAGCTAGGAAAACCAATGAAGTTTTAATATCATTCGACAAAACAGTTTTCAAGTGAACCAGAGCTCATCTATTCATCATGTGAACATACATGTAGTTTACCCTAGTTTTCCAACAGATCAAATTTGCCAAAATGTTGAGCTAATAAATTTTATATAAGTCAGTATGTCGTATGCTTATACAACTGTGTAAGTGAACATATATAAAGTGAAGTATATATATAAGGCAGTCCAATGAATGCTATCGAAGCAGACAGTTCTGAGGCACTTCAACTAAATAATTCAAAAAACTTTAACAACGTAAAATAAAATGATTTGAAGTTAGCTTGTAGCCTTAATATGCATCAGAATCTTATAGAGTCAATACTGTATTCAATAGTAAAAATTGTGATTTCACATGAACACAAGGACCTGGGTGTATTGAGCAAAAGAATTATCTTCCCTTGATTTATTTTCACTGTGAGTTGAATAAGAGGTCCCATTTATAGTTTAAGCATTAGGACCGTTTCATCTTAAAACCCGATTCTCTATCAACCTCAGATGAACATTGAGTTCACAGAAAGTGAATCAAATGCATGCGCTAAGTAATAGAGTTGTCTCTTCTTAGACTATACTCTGGTTGCATTCAATAATAGAGTTGCCTCCCTTTTTCAATATATTGACAGCTAATGATTTCTCAGCAAAATATAAATATTCACCGAGTTTTCATTGCAGTGATTCCACTATGAACGGTTTATCTACACATGTCTTTTGTGAAGGTCAAAGTTGTGGTTGCAAACATAAATGCCACATTAGATCTAAATAGTAGACCGACGACCTAAACGCATAAGATTCACCGGAGGACGGCTCGGCCTATTCAACCTTGCCAGCTACTTCCAATTTAGCCTTCTATGCTTAGCCTTACGCATTACCGGGGCGACAGCATCAAAAGGACAACCAAACAACCCCATGATTTGCGGCACAGGAGAAAATGATTCTCCACAAACATTTTGAGTAGAACAAGAATACGAATGCTCAACGGACACCAGCAAACAATCAGACATGGCACCCCAGAAATTTAACGTTACTACCTACAAGAAGAATATGATCAAGCAAAAGACTATCGCCTACCGGTGCACAAAGTTCACCGCACATGTCACGACACAAATTTAATTTTTCAGAGACATTAATACCAGGACAACCTCAAGCAGAACCCAGAAAGTAACCTTAGAAGAATGCACTGACATGGTAATACATAAGAAGTGCTAAGCTGGATTTTTACATAGAGGAGATGGAATGTATATTACGAATGAACCAACCAACGCCATGTATGTATGGTGCTGCCAACAGAAAACCTTCAGCGCTAAGCAATGCAGTTATGTGGCAACTTACCTATACAAGAGACACGGATCTGACAAATTTTAAAGTACAACCGGAGACGTCATTTACTGCAATTACAACAACGGCTCTTGTGAATTAAACGACAGATCAATGCTTATGTGGGACCTGGACATAGTTGAAACATGTGAATACCCGCCATGGTTCAACGAAAAAGAATAATTTTTCGACGCACATTTTGTCTCCAATAAACAAGATTTAGCTCTGACATTTTATAACTCGAGACTGAATTCACATAAAGGCTGTAACAACTCTAATGTTTCGCTTTCGGACCAAGGCCTTATAGTGAAATTTCTCACACCATTGACGAATGTCACAATTAACGATACGATAAAGGCAAGAGTATCAGCAGTGGGTCAAAACGCTGCCTTCTTCAATACAATGCTACAGTCACTTGCCTACCAGCAAACTAAGATGACTCAAAAACTATTTTGGTCAGCTTACTTCTACGCCTCCTACAATCTAGCTGAGATTTTACAGATAGTTACCATGCTAATAGGAGAACACGCGACACTCAGCGCAAGATATTTACTGGGAAACCCAAATGTTATTGCTACAACAGGTCCGGGTTTCCTCCAAGTTTACCACTGTACTATACTTAACTACAGTCAATACGAAATACTGCCAATGGAAAAGAATAACTGCACAGAATTTATTCCGATGATGATCAAAACAGCCGGTACAGAAAAAATTGGATATTTCAATCCAAAAGACAATGTGATACACCCAGACACCTATACAGTCAATTGCAAGACAAAAGAGGCACATTGATGATGCTGGAAGGTAACATCTCTGAATACTTTCCGAACGGGACGATTTCGCCAATTAAGGAAGCCACCGACTTGAGCATTCCGTACATCAACCTCTGCAGCCAGCCCCTACAAATACAAGAAACAATATTTAGCAGAGCACATATGTTAAGATGGTCAAACACAGACGAATACGGAGAACTGAATGAAATCCTATCTACCTTAGACAGACAGAAAAGAGTACTAAAGGCTATGGGAATCGTCACGAACCGCCATAACACCCTACATTACAACACCGTAGAGAGCAGAGAGAAACTATTTGGCCCTTCACTATTCAGCTTTTTATTTGGAGGACACGTAACCTCAGGTTATGAGCTCTGGACGTTCGCTTGCAACATCATTCTTACAATAATGGTTTTATCAACAGTCATCGGAGGAATCACAAAAGGATGCTTTGTGTACAGAGCAAGGAAGAGTGCAACGGTAAACGCTTTACATGTGGAGACGGCACTGGAACTAACCGACATGCCCGAACGAGAAGACGAATCTGAAAAATAGTTCGATGATGACCCATCCGCACCACCGGAAGACTTAGAAATCGAATTATCATTAGAAGACTTAAGCAGTGCACCACCATCATATAAACCCTACGTACCCAAATACTCACGACCAGGAGCAACTGACGAAAAGCGTGAATGATTGAGGGCATAGAATGACTACTTTTCGCAGGCATACAATATACAAACTTCGCGAAGATAACCCGAACAGGTTAATGGTGTTACCAAAGCCTCAAATAAAGATTGTAGAAGAGCCACAATAGATGTGAAGATCAATGGATTTATCTGCACATCACTCGTCGACGCAGAAGCTACGATAAGCCTTATCAATACAAGACTTGCTCGCGATGTTAATGTTAATGTGCGCAGGAAGACGACTTTTCATAGGCAGTGGAAGGTAGCAGAAAATTTTGCCTGCATAGCCATCCGACTCGGTTTCTTTCATAACTCGAGGCTGGAGTACATCTTGTCTCATATCTATGAAAATACAACAATAAAGGATCAATAGATATAAAAAGATCTTGTTCTACATAACATTCTTGACCAGCTTCCTCAGCTAAAAAGAAGAAAGTAAGACCATTAAAACACGAGTGAATATAAAAACCCACACTTCTGGTCAAGAGGGACAGCCATACCTCCTACTGGCGCTAAACCTTCATATATGAGAGCAATCTTTAAGGCGTCCCAATCGCCCATTGAAGAAGTGACCAGCCAGTGAACAGATCGGTCAAGCACTCTGTCGGACAGTCCGAGAAAATGACATACCTCTATGCTCTGCTTGTACCTCATCTGCAACACACGATTCATTCAGTACATTCTACATATTCACATATCTATATATTTTCTGGTAGCATTCTATAAATATTATTTAAGAGTATGTTATACATTGTTTGATGGTAACTTGAATGCACTATGGTAGTACCAAAAATATGCTATGTTAGTATCCTGGATACACAATAATAGCTAATATTAATAACAATAACAGTAACAGCTAACAACAATAGGATACACTCTGTCTTCACCTGCCAACTCCACCTGCCAATAGCGCTATCTTAGAAACCTAAAGCCCGTTTTAACTGTTAAATACGTTTAAACGCCTTCACTTCTATATCTAATTGTTTTTACACAAAATCTTTATTGACAAAATAAATATGCAATGAGCCAGGTAATGGAGCTGCTCCTACGGCAAGCAGACGAGGTCTAATAAATATGCAATGAGCCAGGCAATTGTCTGCAATGCACTTGTAGATAATTGGAATGGAGAAATATATTCAGAACACCTCTTTGCAGATAATTCAACTGAAGATTCCATAGTATCTTTTTAATTTGCTTTCCCTAACTCTTTCGACAGTTTAAATTCAGTAATATATACCAAGAATATGGTTCAAAACATCTAACATTAGTATACACCTGCATGTTGTCTTTTTATATTGATATTCAACTTTTTCATAATGAAGCAATGCCATGTTTTGAACATTTCTTTTATTTTTAGCACCTAAGATTGTCATCTACAACAATGCTTGTGCATTACCCAGGTATGCTCTCAATCGAAATCCGGCCTTTTTCAGAGAGACAAAGTTTCTGGTATATAGATTTCACTGGCACAACCATACTGGTAAGCGGCGTATAAATATAGTCATCATAAATAGTATAACAGTATTTGGTAATATTGTTATATTACATTTTTTGCTATATTACAATATTTGCGTCATTGAGAGACGCATCTGTATTGCTGATCATGCTTGACTAATTCTGATTTCAGGATGCTGTGGTGGATATAATATAAATGCATACGACCATCTAAAAACTATCAACACTCAAGTTGCAGAGCAACGGAACGCAACACTTGTGAAGCTAAAATCTTCTATAAGCTATCAGCATCAAGACAAATTCTTTCTTAGCTTACAAACATTCTTATCCTTCCGTAACATAATCCATTCACTTCAACTACGAGAGGCACTTACTAACTCTGAGTTTATTATTAAGCAGCTGGTACATGTATCTTTCCAAAAATAAACTTTGAATAAGGTGATTGCAGTTAGAATTTATTAGTATTTTGAATGGCAATCTAAAAAGCTATTAATCTACTAGAATTTATTTTTCATCTTGCATTTTATCTCAGGGTTTGGTGTTAGCCAAATGTATAAAATTTTTTTACTGAAACCATTAGTTAATGTTTTCATTTATATTTCTTTATTTTGCTAGAAATAAAGCTGGTACCCACTTGGCATTTAATTCCTTGTTTAAAATCTGATTTTTATGGATATGTCCGAATGCCACTGTAGCAAAACTCCATAAGACTGATTGGTAACCAAAGGGATAATACATATTAGACAAGTTCAAATCATGAAAGGAATCTTGTGAAGCTTGTTGTTTGAGTTGCTTGTCCGCGGGCAAGCAACTCTAACAAGGTTGTTCACATGATATGAACTAATGTTAGACATTCATGCAGTAACTTTCTTGTGCGGAAATACAGTCTTTTGACCCATCAAATACCATAGAACCTTACAATAGATCAGATACTATTGAACCTTATAATATATCAGATATCATAGAACTTTACAACTGATCAAATAACATAGAACAATAGAGAAAATTCATAGCTTTCCATCAATGCTAGTCATTTTTTAATGTTTACACACAAAATTAAAATTACCTTTAGTCAGGAAAAATGGAAGCACTCTAGGAACGTACCTCAAGCTGAATCATTATTTCGCAATTCATGAATTTATACTCTTGCTGATCGGAACTGCCTGCAAAATTGTCACAATTTATTGGTTGGCGACAACTGCAAATGGTGCAGGTATAGAACTTGGCATGAAAGTTTAGGTATAACTGACATTCCTCCTCGGCGAGCACTAAAGAAAACAGGGAAATGTGACAATTCTATAGTGCAACAGTGTATAGCAGCTCCACAGTTTACCACTTGAAAAAAATATAACAGATCTCTTGTGTTACTAACTACTAGTAATAGGTGTTTTGTCACAGCAGTAAGTAATAGCCTATCAACTTGAGCTGTATTTTTGTGCTACGCTAGGGAATTCTATGTGTAAACATAGAGTTACCTAGCGTAGCACAAAAAATGTATTAAAGTAAAAATACAGCCGTCACTGTCTTCACCAATAAGATTTTACCATCATAGTTTTATTACTCTACTTCAACATTCTAAATCTAATGGTTAGTTATCGATACAACCTTTGCTGTACTCTAACTGTATGAAGGGCGAATCTGACAATAGCTCAGTTACCATAGAACTTTGAAATTGATCAAGTACCAAAAACCTTACAATAGCTCAGGTACTACAGAGCTTTACAATACATCAGGTACCATAAAGCTTTATAATAGATAAGATACCGTAGAACCTAACAATATATCAGGTACAATAGATGATTGTTCAACTTATAGGATAAAGAAGTAACTTGTACTGGTAAGTATCAGCATTACTTACAACAGCTTAACACTTTCACTATACCTGAACCATTAATATTTAATTTAGCACCTACAAGTTAAGTAGAAGTGCACAAACTGAACATAGTCAAAATAGAATAATATGACAAGCAAATTCAACACAGATGTTTATTTGAAAAAAACTGTTTTAAAACTATCTTGTGATGTCCATTCTGCATTTTCAGGTTGGCTGGTACCTTTGCAGTAGAGAACAGCGAGCTGACTTGTTGGATTTATCAGATCTTTTGGGAAGTTGAGATTTACCAGTAGGTGTTACTGGTATGCAAGCGTGTGACCTCATTAAGGTTGATAACAGCTTGTGCTCGCTGTCAAAGGCATGCAGAAGCATAAGGTTCCAAATGTCCTCTGCTACTCTGAATTAAAGAAAAAATAACCATGTCATAAAAACCAATCATATGTTAACTAGTTTCAAAAGAATTCTCAACTTTAACCAGATGTGAAGCAATTGAACAGTTTCTTTTTCAGTGAAAAATTTAGTGAGCATACTCAATGAATAATATGCAACATCTGCATTCTATGCTATCATAAAAGTCGTGTCCTTTTGTCTGTCTGAAACCACAATTACAGGTTTAGAAAAACATTACATTGCGTAGGATTCGAATTTGCAACCTTAAATCCGCTACACCGAAACAGATTAGCTACCATAGAACCTTACAATATATCAGATACCATTGAACCTTATAATATATCAGATATCATAAAACTTTACAATTGATCAGGTACCATAGAACCTTACAATCGAGAAAATAGTACCACAGAACCTTACAATATATCAGATAGCATAAAGCTTCATAATAGATAAGATACCATAGAACCTAACAATATATCAGGTACAATAGATGATTGTTCAACTTATAGAATAAAGAAGTAACTTGTACTGGTAAATATCAGCATTACTTACAAGAGCTTAACACTTTCACTATATCTGAACCAATAATATTTGAATTAGCACCTACAAGTTAAGTAAAAGTGCACAAACTAAACATAGTCAGAATAGAATAATATGGAAAGCAAATTCAACAGTCTTGTGTATTTGAAAACAACTGTTTTAAAACTGTCTTGTGGTGTCAATTCTACATTGTCAGGTTGGCTGGCACCTTTGCAGTAGAGAACAGCGAGCTGACTTGTTGGATTTATCAGATCTTGTGGGAAGTTGAGCTTTTTACCAGTAGGTGTTACTGGTATGACAGTAAGCGGGTGTATGGTAACTGGTATGGTAAGCGTGTGACCTCATTAAGGTTGATAACAGCTTGTCCTCGCTGTCAAAGGCATGCAGAAGCATAAGGTTCCGGATGTCCTCTGCTACTCTGAATTAAAAAAAAAATAACCATGTCATAAAAACCAATCATATGTCAACTAGTTTCAAAAGTATTCTCAACTTCAACCAGATGTGAAGCAATTAAACAGTTTCTTTTTCAGTGAATAATTTAGTGAGCATACTCAATGAATAATATGCAACATGCGCATTCTATGCTATCATAAGTGTAGTGTCCTTTTTTCTGTCTGAAGCCACAATTAAAAGTTGGGAAAAATATTACAATGCGTAGGATTCGAATTTGCAACCTTCAATCCACTACACCCAAATAGAATAGATACCATAGAACCTTACAATATATCAGATACCATTGAACCTGATAATATATCAGATATCATAAAACTTTACAATCGGTCCGGTACCATAAAACTTTAAAATAGAGAAAATACATAGCTTTCTATCAATGCTAGTGACTTTTTAAAATTTACACGCAAAATAAAAATTACCTCTAGTCAGGAAAAATGGAACAACTCTAGGAACGTACCTCAAGCTGAATCATTATTTCGCAATTCATGAATTTATACTCTGGCTGATCGGAACTGCCTGCAAAATTGTCGCAATTTATCGGTTGGCGACAACTGCAAATAATGCAGGTATAGAACTTGGCATGAAAGTTTAGGTATAACTGACATTCCTCCTCGGCGAGCACTAAAGAAAACAGGGAAATGTGACAATTCTATAGTGCAACAGTGTATAGCAGCTCCACAGTTTACCACCTGAAAGAAATATACCAGATCTCTTGTGTTACTAACTACTAGTAATAGATGTTTTGTCACAGCAGTAAGTAAAAGCCTATCAACTTGAGCTGTATTTTTGTGCTACGCTAGGTAATTCTATGTGTAAACATAGAGTTACCTAGCGTAGCACAAAAAATGTATTAAAGTATAAATACCGCCGTCACTGTCTTTACCAATAAGATTTTACCATCATAGTTTTATTACTCTACTTCAACCTTCCAAATCTAATGGTTAGTTATCGATACAACATTTGCTGTACTCTAACTGTATGTAGGGCAAACCTGACATTAGCTCATTTACCATAGAACTTTGCAATTGATCAGGTACCATAGCACCTTACAATAGAGAAAATACATAGCTTTCTATCAATGCTAGTCACTTTTATATGTTTACACGCAAAATAAAAATCACCTTTAGTCAGGAAAAATGGAAAAACTTTAGAAACGTACCTCAAGCCTAATCATTATTTCGCAATTCATGAATTTACACTCTTGCTGATCAGAACTGCCTTCAAAATTGTCACAACCTATCGTGTGGCGATAACTGTAGATGGTGCAGGTATAGAACTTGGCATGAAAGTTTAGGTATAACTGACATTCCTCCACGGCGAGCACTAAAGAAAACAGGGAAATGTGACAGTTCCATAGTGCAACAGTGTATAGCAGCTCATCAGTTTACCACCTGAAAAAAAATATAACAGATCTCTTGTGTTACTAACTACTAGTATTAGATGTTTTGTCACAGCAGTAAGTAATAGCCTATCAACTTGAGCTGTATTTTTGTGCTACGGTAGCAAACTCTATGTGTAAACATAGAGTTACCTAGCGTAGCACAAAAAATGTATTAAAGTACAAATACAGCCGTCACTGTCTTTACCAATAGGATTTTACCATCATAGTTTTATTACTCTACTTCAACCTTCTAAATATAATGGTTAGTTATCGATACACTATTTGCTGTACTCTAACTGAGTGAAGGGCGAACCTGACAATAGCTCAGTTACTATAGAACTTTGCAAATGATCAGGTACCATAGAACCTTACAATTGATCAAGTACCAAAAACCTTACGATACATCAGGTACTACAGAGCCTTACAATATATCAGGTACCATAAAGCTTCATAATAGATAAGATACCATAGAACCTAACAATATATCAGGTACAATAGATGATTGTTTGACTTATAGAATAAAGAAGTAACTTGTACTGGTAAATATCAGCATTACTTACAAGAGCTTAACACTTTCACTATATCTGAACCAATAATATTTGAATTAGCACCTACAAGTTAAGTAAAAGTGCACAAACTAAACATAGTCAAAATAGAATAATATGACAAGCAAATTCAACACTCATGTTTATTTGAAAACAACTGTTTTAAAACTATCTTGTGATGTCAATTCTACATTGTCAGGTTGACTGGTACCTTTGCAGTAGAGAACAGCGAGCTGACTTTTTGGATTTATCAGATCTTGTGGGAAGTTGAGCTTTTTACCAGTAGGTGTTACTGGTATGACAGTAAGCGGGTGTATGGTAACTGGTATGGTAAGCGTGTGACCTCATTAAGGTTGATAACAGCTTGTCCTCGCTGTCAAAGGCATGCAGAAGCATAAGGTTCCAAATGTCCTCTGCTACTCTGAATTAAAGAAAAAATAACCATGTCATAAAAACCAATCATATGTTAACTAGTTTCAAAAGAATTCTCAACTTTAACCAGATGTGAAGCAATTGAACAGTTTCTTTTTCAGTGAATAATTTAGTGAGCATACTCAATGAATAATATGCAACATGTGCATTCTATGCTATCATATGAGTCGTGTCCTTTTGTCTGTCTGAAACCACAATTACAGGTTTAGAAAAACATTACATTGCGTAGGATTCGAATTTGCAACCTTCAATCCACTACACCCAAATAGAATAGATACCATAGAACCTTACAATATATCAGATACCATTGAACCTGATAATATATCAGATATCATAAAACTTTACAATCGGTCAGGTACCATATAACTTTAAAATAGAGAAAATACATATCTTTCTATCAATGCTAGCCACTTATTAAAATTTACACGCAAAATAAAAATTACTTTTAGTCAGGAAAAATGGAACAACTCTAGGAACGTACCTCAAGCTGAATCATTATTTCGCAATTCATGAATTTATACTCTTGCTGATCGGAACTGCCTGCAAAATTGTCACAATCTATCGGGTGGCGATAACTGTAGATGGTGCAGGTATAGAACTTGGCATGAAAGTTTAGGTATAACTGACGTTCCTCCTCGGCGAGCACTAAAGAAAACAGGGAAATGTGACAGTTCCATAGTGCAACAGTGTATAGCGGCTCATCAGTTTACCACCTCAAAAAAATATAACAGATCTCTTGTGTTACTAACTACTAGTAAAAGAGGTTTTGTCACAGCAGTAAATAATATCAACTTGAACTGTATTTTTGTGCTACGCTAGGTAATTCTATGTGTAAACATAGAGTTACCTAGCGTAGCACAAAAAATGTATTAAAGTATAAATACCGCCGTCACTGTCTTTACCAATAAGATTTTACCATCATAGTTTTATTACTCTACTTCAACCTTCCAAATCTAATGGTTAGTTATCGATACAACATTTGCTGTACTCTAACTGTATGTAGGGCAAACCTGACATTAGCTCATTTACCATAGAACTTTGCAATTGATCAGGTACCATAAAACTTTAAAATAGAGAAAATACATATCTTTCTATCAATGCTAGTCACTTTTATATGTTTACACGCAAAATAAAAATCACCTTTAGTCAGGAAAAATGGAAAAACTTTAGAAACGTACCTCAAGCCTAATCATTATTTCGCAATTCATGAATTTACACTCTTGCTGATCAGAACTGCCTTCAAAATTGTCACAACCTATTGTGTGGCGATAACTGTAGATGGTGCAGGTATAGAACTTGGCATGAAAGTTTAGGTATAACTGACATTCCTCCACGGCAAGCACTAAAGAAAACAGGGAAATGTGACAGTTCCATAGTGCAACAGTGTATAGCGGCTCATCAGTTTACCACCTCAAAAAATATAACAGATCGCTTGTGTTACTAACTACTAGTAAAAGAGGTTTTGTCACAGCAGTAAATAATATCAACTTGAACTGTATTTTTGTGCTACGCTAGGTAATTCTATGTGTAAACATAGAGTTACCTAGCGTAGCACAAAAAATGTATTAAAGTATAAATACCGCCGTCACTGTCTTTACCAATAAGATTTTACCATCATAGTTTTATTACTCTACTTCAACCTTCCAAATCTAATGGTTAGTTATCGATACAACATTTGCTGTACTCTAACTGTATGTAGGGCAAACCTGACATTAGCTCATTTACCATAGAACTTTGCAATTGATCAGGTACCATAAAACTTTCAAATAGAGAAAATACATATCTTTCTATCAATGCTAGTCACTTTTATATGTTTACACGCAAAATAAAAATCACCTTTAGTCAGGAAAAATGGAAAAACTTTAGAAACGTACCTCAAGCCTAATCATTATTTCGCAATTCATGAATTTACACTCTTGCTGATCAGAACTGCCTTCAAAATTGTCACAACCTATTGTGTGGCGATAACTGTAGATGGTGCAGGTATAGAACTTGGCATGAAAGTTTAGGTATAACTGACATTCCTCCACGGCAAGCACTAAAGAAAACAGGGAAATGTGACAGTTCCATAGTGCAACAGTGTATAGCGGCTCATCAGTTTACCACCTCAAAAAATATAACAGATCGCTTGTGTTACTAACTACTAGTAAAAGAGGTTTTGTCACAGCAGTAAATAATATCAACTTGAGCTGTATTTTTGTGCTACGCTAGCAAACTCTATGTGTAAACATAGAGTTACCTAGCGTAGCACAAAAAATGTATTAAAGTACAAATACAGCCGTCACTGTCTTTACCAATAAGATTTTACCATCATAGTTTTATTTATCTACTTCAACCTTTTAAATATAATGGTTAGTTATCGATACACCATTTGCTGTACTCTAACTGAGTGAAGGGCGAACCTGACAATAGCTCAGTTACTATAGGACTTTGCAAACGATCAGGTACCATAGAGCTTTACAATTGATCAAGTACCAAAAACCTTACGATGCATCAGGTACTACAGAGCCTTACAATATATCAGGTACCATAAAGCTTCATAATAGATAAGATACCATAGAACCTAACAATATATCAGGTACAATAGATGATTGTTTGACTTATAGAATAAAAAAGTAACTTGTACTGGTAAATATCAGCATTACTTACAAGAGCTTAACACTTTCACTATATCTGAACCAATAATATTTGAATTAGCACCTACAAGTTAAGTAAAAGTGCACAAACTAAACATAGTCAAAATAGAATAATATGACAAGCAAATTCAACACTCATGTTTATTTGAAAACAACTGTTTTAAAACTATCTTGTGATGTCAATTCTACATTGTCAGGTTGACTGGTACCTTTGCAGTAGAGAACAGCGAGCTGACTTTTTGGATTTATCAGATCTTGTGGGAAGTTGAGCTTTTTACCAGTAGGTGTTACTGGTATGACAGTAAGCGGGTGTATGGTAACTGGTATGGTAAGCGTGTGACCTCATTAAGGTTGATAACAGCTTGTCCTCGCTGTCAAAGGCATGCAGAAGCATAAGGTTCCAAATGTCCTCTGCTACTCTGAATTAAAGAAAAAATAACCATGTCATAAAAACCAATCATATGTTAACTAGTTTCAAAAGAATTCTCAACTTTAACCAGATGTGAAGCAATTGAACAGTTTCTTTTTCAGTGAATAATTTAGTGAGCATACTCAATGAATAATATGCAACATGTGCATTCTATGCTATCATATGAGTCGTGTCCTTTTGTCTGTCTGAAACCACAATTACAGGTTTAGAAAAACATTACATTGCGTAGGATTCGAATTTGCAACCTTCAATCCACTACACCCAAATAGAATAGATACCATAGAACCTTACAATATATCAGATACCATTGAACCTGATAATATATCAGATATCATAAAACTTTACAATCGGTCAGGTACCATATAACTTTAAAATAGAGAAAATACATATCTTTCTATCAATGCTAGCCACTTATTAAAATTTACACGCAAAATAAAAATTACTTTTAGTCAGGAAAAATGGAACAACTCTAGGAACGTACCTCAAGCTGAATCATTATTTCGCAATTCATGAATTTATACTCTTGCTGATCGGAACTGCCTGCAAAATTGTCACAATCTATCGGGTGGCGATAACTGTAGATGGTGCAGGTATAGAACTTGGCATGAAAGTTTAGGTATAACTGACGTTCCTCCTCGGCGAGCACTAAAGAAAACAGGGAAATGTGACAGTTCCATAGTGCAACAGTGTATAGCGGCTCATCAGTTTACAACCTCAAAAAAATATAACAGATCTCTTGTGTTACTAACTACTAGTAAAAGAGGTTTTGTCACAGCAGTAAATAATATCAACTTGAACTGTATTTTTGTGCTACGCTAGGTAATTCTATGTGTAAATATAGAGTTACCTAGCGTAGCACAAAAAATGTATTAAAGTATAAATACCGCCGTCACTGTCTTTACCAATAAGATTTTACCATCATAGTTTTATTACTCTACTTCAACCTTCCAAATCTAATGGTTAGTTATCGATACAACATTTGCTGTACTCTAACTGTATGTAGGGCAAACCTGACATTAGCTCATTTACCATAGAACTTTGCAATTGATCAGGTACCATAAAACTTTAAAATAGAGAAAATACATATCTTTCTATCAATGCTAGTCACTTTTATATGTTTACACGCAAAATAAAAATCACCTTTAGTCAGGAAAAATGGAAAAACTTTAGAAACGTACCTCAAGCCCAATCATTATTTCGCAATTCATGAATTTACACTCTTGCTGATCAGAACTGCCTTCAAAATTGTCACAACCTATTGTGTGGCGATAACTGTAGATGGTGCAGGTATAGAACTTGGCATGAAAGTTTAGGTATAACTGACATTCCTCCACGGCGAGCACTAAAGAAAACAGGGAAATGTGACAGTTCCATAGTGCAACAGTGTATAGCGGCTCATCAGTTTACCACCTCAAAAAATATAACAGATCTCTTGTGTTACTAACTACTAGTAAAAGAGGTTTTGTCACAGCAGTAAATAATATCAACTTGAGCTGTATTTTTGTGCTACGCTAGCAAACTCTATGTGTAAACATAGAGTTACCTAGCGTAGCACAAAAAAAGTATTAAAGTACAAATACAGCCGTCACTGTCTTTACCAATAAGATTTTACCATCATAGTTTTATTACTCTACTTCAACCTTCTAAATATAATGGTTAGTTATCGATACACCATTTGCTGTACTCTAACTGAGTGAAGGGCGAACCTGACAATAGCTCAGTTACTATAGAACTTTGCAAATGATCAGGTACCATAGAACCTTACAATTGATCAAGTACCAAAAACCTTACGATACATCAGGTACTACAGAGCCTTACAATATATCAGGTACCATAAAACTTCATAATAGATAAGATACCATAGAACCTAACAATATATCAGGTACAATAGATGATTGTTTGACTTATAGAATAAAGAAGTAACTTGTACTGGTAAATATCAGCATTACTTACAAGAGCTTAACACTTTCACTATATCTGAACCAATAATATTTGAATTAGCACCTACAAGTTAAGTAAAAGTGCACAAACCAAACATAGTCAAAATAGAATAATATGACAAGCAAATTCAACACTCATGTTTATTTGAAAACAACTGTTTTAAAACTATCTTGTGATGTCAATTCTACATTGTCAGGTTGACTGGTACCTTTGCAGTAGAGAACAGCGAGCTGACTTTTTGGATTTATCAGATCTTGTGGGAAGTTGAGCTTTTTACCAGTAGGTGTTACTGGTATGACAGTAAGCGGGTGTATGGTAACTGGTATGGTAAGCGTGTGACCTCATTAAGGTTGATAACAGCTTGTCCTCGCTGTCAAAGGCATGCAGAAGCATAAGGTTCCAAATGTCCTCTGCTACTCTGAATTAAAGAAAAAATAACCATGTCATAAAAACCAATCATATGTTAACTAGTTTCAAAAGAATTCTCAACTTTAACCAGATGTGAAGCAATTGAACAGTTTCTTTTTCAGTGAATAATTTAGTGAGCATACTCAATGAATAATATGCAACATGTGCATTCTATGCTATCATATGAGTCGTGTCCTTTTGTTTGTCTGAAACCACAATTACAGGTTTAGAAAAACATTACATTGCGTAGGATTCGAATTTGCAACCTTCAATCCACTACACCCAAATAGAATAGATACCATAGAACCTTACAATATATCAGATACCATTGAACCTGATAATATATCAGATATCATAAAACTTTACAATCGGTCAGGTACCATATAACTTTAAAATAGAGAAAATACATATCTTTCTATCAATGCTAGCCACTTATTAAAATTTACACGCAAAATAAAAATTACTTTTAGTCAGGAAAAATGGAACAACTCTAGGAACGTACCTCAAGCTGAATCATTATTTCGCAATTCATGAATTTATACTCTTGCTGATCGGAACTGCCTGCAAAATTGTCACAATCTATCGGGTGGCGATAACTGTAGATGGTGCAGGTATAGAACTTGGCATGAAAGTTTAGGTATAACTGACGTTCCTCCTCGGCGAGCACTAAAGAAAACAGGGAAATGTGACAGTTCCATAGTGCAACAGTGTATAGCGGCTCATCAGTTTACCACCTCAAAAAAATATAACAGATCTCTTGTGTTACTAACTACTAGTAAAAGAGGTTTTGTCACAGCAGTAAATAATATCAACTTGAACTGTATTTTTGTGCTACGCTAGGTAATTCTATGTGTAAACATAGAGTTACCTAGCGTAGCACAAAAAATGTATTAAAGTATAAATACCGCCGTCACTGTCTTTACCAATAAGATTTTACCATCATAGTTTTATTACTCTACTTCAACCTTCCAAATCTAATGGTTAGTTATCGATACAACATTTGCTGTACTCTAACTGTATGTAGGGCAAACCTGACATTAGCTCATTTACCATAGAGCTTTGCAATTGATCAGGTACCATAAAACTTTCAAATAGAGAAAATACATATCTTTCTATCAATGCTAGTCACTTTTATATGTTTACACGCAAAATAAAAATCACCTTTAGTCAGGAAAAATGGAAAAACTTTAGAAACGTACCTCAAGCCTAATCATTATTTCGCAATTCATGAATTTACACTCTTGCTGATCAGAACTGCCTTCAAAATTGTCACAACCTATTGTGTGGCGATAACTGTAGATGGTGCAGGTATAGAACTTGGCATGAAAGTTTAGGTATAACTGACATTCCTCCACGGCGAGCACTAAAGAAAACAGGGAAATGTGACAGTTCCATAGTGCAACAGTGTATAGCGGCTCATCAGTTTACCACCTCAAAAAATATAACAGATCTCTTGTGTTACTAACTACTAGTAAAAGAGGTTTTGTCACAGCAGTAAATAATATCAACTTGAGCTGTATTTTTGTGCTACGCTAGCAAACTCTATGTGTAAACATAGAGTTACCTAGCGTAGCACAAAAAATGTATTAAAGTATAAATACCGCCGTCACTGTCTTTACCAATAAGATTTTACCATCATAGTTTTATTACTCTACTTCAACCTTCCAAATCTAATGGTTAGTTATCGATACAACATTTGCTGTACTCTAACTGTATGTAGGGCAAACCTGACATTAGCTCATTTACCATAGAACTTTGCAATTGATCAGGTACCATAAAACTTTAAAATAGAGAAAATACATATCTTTCTATCAATGCTAGCCACTTTTAAAATTTACACGCAAAATAAAAATTACTTTTAGTCAGGAAAAATGGAACAACTCTAGGAACGTACCTCAAGCTGAATCATTATTTCGCAATTCATGAATTTATACTCTTGCTGATCGGAACTGCCTGCAAAATTGTCACAATCTATCGGGTGGCGATAACTGTAGATGGTGCAGGTATAGAACTTGGCATGAAAGTTTAGGTATAACTGACATTCCTCCTCGGCGAGCACTAAAGAAAACAGGGAAATGTGACAGTTCCATAGTGCAACAGTGTATAGCGGCTCATCAGTTAACCACCTCAAAAAATATAACAGATCTCTTGTGTTACTAACTACTAGTAAAAGAGGTTTTGTCACAGCAGTAAATAATATCAACTTGAACTGTATTTTTGTGCTACGCTAGGTAATTCTATGTGTAAACATAGAGTTACCTAGCGTAGCACAAAAAATGTATTAAAGTATAAATACCGCCGTCACTGTCTTTACCAATAAGATTTTACCATCATAGTTTTATTACTCTACTTCAACCTTCCAAATCTAATGGTTAGTTATCGATACAACATTTGCTGTACTCTAACTGTATGTAGGGCAAACCTGACATTAGCTCATTTACCATAGAACTTTGCAATTGATCAGGTACCATAAAACTTTAAAATAGAGAAAATACATATCTTTCTATCAATGCTAGCCACTTTTAAAATTTACACGCAAAATAAAAATTACTTTTAGTCAGGAAAAATGGAACAACTCTAGGAACGTACCTCAAGCTGAATCATTATTTCGCAATTCATGAATTTATACTCTTGCTGATCGGAACTGCCTGCAAAATTGTCACAATCTATCGGGTGGCGATAACTGTAGATGGTGCAGGTATAGAACTTGGCATGAAAGTTTAGGTATAACTGACATTCCTCCTCGGCGAGCACTAAAGAAAACAGGGAAATGTGACAGTTCCATAGTGCAACAGTGTATAGCGGCTCATCAGTTAACCACCTCAAAAAATATAACAGATCTCTTGTGTTACTAACTACTAGTAAAAGAGGTTTTGTCACAGCAGTAAATAATATCAACTTGAACTGTATTTTTGTGCTACGCTAGGTAATTCTATGTGTAAACATAGAGTTACCTAGCGTAGCACAAAAAATGTATTAAAGTATAAATACCGCCGTCACTGTCTTTACCAATAAGATTTTACCATCATAGTTTTATTACTCTACTTCAACCTTCCAAATCTAATGGTTAGTTATCGATACAACATTTGCTGTACTCTAACTGTATGTAGGGCAAACCTGACATTAGCTCATTTACCATAGAACTTTGCAATTGATCAGGTACCATAAAACTTTCAAATAGAGAAAATACATATCTTTCTATCAATGCTAGTCACTTTTATATGTTTACACGCAGAATAAAAATCACCTTTAGTCAGGAAAAATGGAAAAACTTTAGAAACGTACCTCAAGCCTAATCATTATTTCGCAATTCATGAATTTACACTCTTGCTGATCAGAACTGCTTTCAAAATTGTCACAACCTATTGTGTGGCGATAACTGTAGATGGTGCAGGTATAGAACTTGGCATGAAAGTTTAGGTATAACTGACATTCCTCCACGGCGAGCACTAAAGAAAACAGGGAAATGTGACAGTTCCATAGTGCAACAGTGTATAGCGGCTCATCAGTTTACCACCTCAAAAAATATAACAGATCTCTTGTGTTACTAACTACTAGTAAAAGAGGTTTTGTCACAGCAGTAAATAATATCAACTTGAGCTGTATTTTTGTGCTACGCTAGCAAACTCTATGTGTAAACATAGAGTTACCTAGCGTAGCACAAAAAATGTATTAAAGTATAAATACCGCCGTCACTGTCTTTACCAATAAGATTTTACCATCATAGTTTTATTACTCTACTTCAACCTTCCAAATCTAATGGTTAGTTATCGATACAACATTTGCTGTACTCTAACTGTATGTAGGGCAAAACTGACATTAGCTCATTTACCATAGAACTTTGCAATTGATCAGGTACCATAGCACCTTACAATAGAGAAAATACATAGCTTTCTATCAATGCTAGTCACTTTTATATGTTTACACGCAAAATAAAAATCACCTTTAGTCAGGAAAAATGGAAACACTTTAGAAACGTACCTCAAGCCTAATCATTATTTCGCAATTCATGAATTTACACTCTTGCTGATCAGAACTGCCTTCAAAATTGTCACAACCTATCGTGTGGCGATAACTGTAGATGGTGCAGGTATAGAACTTGGCATGAAAGTTTAGGTATAACTGACATTCCTCCACGGCGAGCACTAAAGAAAACAGGGAAATGTGACAGTTCCATAGTGCAACAGTGTATAGCAGCTCATCAGTTTACCACCTGAAAAAAAATATAACAGATCTCTTGTGTTACTAACTACTAGTATTAGATGTTTTGTCACAGCAGTAAGTAATAGCCTATCAACTTGAGCTGTATTTTTGTGCTACGCTAGCAAACTCTATGTGTAAACATAGAGTTACCTAGCGTAGCACAAAAAATGTATTAAAGTACAAATACAGCCGTCACTGTCTTTACCAATAAGATTTTACCATCATAGTTTTATTACTCTACTTCAACCTTTTAAATATAATGGTTAGTTATCGATACACCATTTGCTGTACTCTAACTGAGTGAAGGGCGAACCTGACAATAGCTCAGTTACTATAGGACTTTGCAAATGATCAGGTACCATAGAGCCTTACAATTGATCAAGTACCAAAAACCTTACGATGCATCAGGTACTACAGAGCCTTACAATATATCAGGTACCATAAAGCTTCATAATAGATAAGATACCATAGAACCTAACAATATATAAGGTACAATAGATGATTGTTTGACTTATAGAATAAAAAAGTAACTCGTACTGGTAAATATCAGCATTACTTACAAGAGCTTAACACTTTCACTATATCTGAACCAATAATATTTGAATTAGCACCTACAAGTTAAGTAAAAGTGCACAAACTAAACATAGTCAAAATAGAATAATATGACAAGCAAATTCAACACTCATGTTTATTTGAAAACAACTGTTTTAAAACTATCTTGTGATGTCAATTCTACATTGTCAGGTTGACTGGTACCTTTGCAGTAGAGAACAGCGAGCTGACTTTTTGGATTTATCAGATCTTGTGGGAAGTTGAGCTTTTTACCAGTAGGTGTTACTGGTATGACAGTAAGCGGGTGTATGGTAACTGGTATGGTAAGCGTGTGACCTCATTAAGGTTGATAACAGCTTGTCCTCGCTGTCAAAGGCATGCAGAAGCATAAGGTTCCAAATGTCCTCTGCTACTCTGAATTAAAGAAAAAATAACCATGTCATAAAAACCAATCATATGTTAACTAGTTTCAAAAGAATTCTCAACTTTAACCAGATGTGAAGCAATTGAACAGTTTCTTTTTCAGTGAATAATTTAGTGAGCATACTCAATGAATAATATGCAACATGTGCATTCTATGCTATCATATGAGTCGTGTCCTTTTGTCTGTCTGAAACCACAATTACAGGTTTAGAAAAACATTACATTGCGTAGGATTCGAATTTGCAACCTTCAATCCATTACACCCAAATAGAATAGATACCATAGAACCTTACAATATATCAAATACCATTGAACCTGATAATATATCAGATATCATAAAACTTTACAATCGGTCAGGTACCATAAAACTTTAAAATAGAGAAAATACATATCTTTCTATCAATGCTAGCCACTTATTAAAATTTACACGCAAAATAAAAATTACTTTTAGTCAGGAAAAATGGAACAACTCTAGGAACGTACCTCAAGCTGAATCATTATTTCGCAATTCATGAATTTATACTCTTGCTGATCGGAACTGCCTGCAAAATTGTCACAATCTATCGGGTGGCGATAACTGTAGATGGTGCAGGTATAGAACTTGGCATGAAAGTTTAGGTATAACTGACATTCCTCCTCGGCGAGCACTAAAGAAAACAGGGAAATGTGACAGTTCCATAGTGCAACAGTGTATAGCGGCTCATCAGTTTACTACCTCAAAAAAATATAACAGATCTCTTGTGTTACTAACTACTAGTAAAATAGGTTTTGTCACAGCAGTAAATAATATCAACTTGAACTGTATTTTTGTGCTACGCTAGGTAATTCTATGTGTAAACATAGAGTTACCTAGCGTAGCACAAAAAATGTATTAAAGTATAAATACCGCCGTCACTGTCTTTACCAATAAGATTTTACCATCATAGTTTTATTACTCTACTTCAACCTTCCAAATCTAATGGTTAGTTATCGATACAACATTTGCTGTACTCTAACTGTATGTAGGGCAAACCTGACATTAGCTCATTTACCATAGAACTTTGCAATTGATCAGGTACCATAAAACTTTAAAATAGAGAAAATACATATCTTTCTATCAATGCTAGCCACTTATTAAAATTTACACGCAAAATAAAAATTACTTTTAGTCAGGAAAAATGGAACAACTCTAGGAACGTACCTCAAGCTGAATCATTATTTCGCAATTCATGAATTTATACTCTTGCTGATCGGAACTGCCTGCAAAATTGTCACAATCTATCAGGTGGCGATAACTGTAGATGGTGCAGGTATAGAACTTGGCATGAAAGTTTAGGTATAACTGACATTCCTCCACGGCGAGCACTAAAGAAAACAGGGAAGTGTGAAAGTTCCATAGTGCAACAGTGTATAGCAGCTCATCAGTTTACCACCTGAAAAAAAATATAACAGATCTCTTGTGTTACTAACTACTAGTAAAAGAGGTTTTGTCACAGCAGTAAATAATATCAACTTGAACTGTATTTTTGTGCTACGCTAGGTAATTCTATGTGTAAACATAGAGTTACCTAGCGTAGCACAAAAAATGTATTAAAGTATAAATACCGCCGTCACTGTCTTTACCAATGAGATTTTACCATCATAGTTTTATTACTCTACTTCAACCTTCCAAATCTAATGGTTAGTTATCGATACAACATTTGCTGTACTCTAACTGTATGTAGGGCAAACCTGACATTAGCTCATTTACCATAGAACTTTGCAATTGATCAGGTACCATAAAACTTTAAAATAGAGAAAATACATATCTTTCTATCAATGCTAGCCACTTATTAAATTTTACACGCAAAATAAAAATTACTTTTAGTCAGGAAAAATGGAACAACTCTAGGAACGTACCTCAAGCTGAATCATTATTTCGCAATTCATGAATTTATACTCTTGCTGATCGGAACTGCCTGCAAAATTGTCACAATCTATCGGGTGGCGATAACTGTAGATGGTGCAGGTATAGAACTTGGCATGAAAGTTTAGGTATAACTGACATTCCTCCTCGGCGAGCACTAAAGAAACCAGGGAAATGTGACAGTTCCATAGTGCAACAGTGTATAGCGGCTCATCAGTTTACCACCTCAAAAAATATAACAGATCTCTTGTGTTACTAACTACTAGTAAAAGAGGTTTTGTCACAGCAGTAAATAATATCAACTTGAACTGTATTTTTGTGCTACGCTAGGTAATTCTATGTGTAAACATAGAGTTACCTAGCTTAGCACAAAAAATGTATTAAAGTATAAATACCGCCGTCACTGTCTTTACCAATAAGATTTTACCATCATAGTTTTATTACTCTACTTCAACCTTCCAAATCTAATGGTTAGTTATCGATACAACATTTGCTGTACTCTAACTGTATGTAGGGCAAACCTGACATTAGCTCATTTACCATAGAACCTTGCAATTGATCAGGTACCATAGCACCTTACAATAGAGGAAATACATATCTTTCTATCAATGCTAGCCACTTATTAAAATTTACACGCAAAATAAAAATTACTTTTAGTCAGGAAAAATGGAACAACTCTAGGAACGTACCTCAAGCTGAATCATTATTTCGCAATTCATGAATTTATACTCTTGCTGATCGGAACTGCCTGCAAAATTGTCACAATCTATCGGGTGGCGATAACTGTAGATGGTGCAGGTATAGAACTTGGCATGAAAGTTTAGGTATAACTGACATTCCTCCTCGGCGAGCACTAAAGAAAACAGGGAAATGTGACAGTTCCATAGTGCAACAGTGTATAGCAGCTCATCAGTTTACCACCTGAAAAAAAATATAACAGATCTCTTGTGTTACTAACTACTAGTATTAGATGTTTTGTCACAGCAGTAAGTAATAGCCTATCAACTTGAGCTGTATTTTTGTGCTACGCTAGCAAACTCTATGTGTAAACATAGAGTTACATAGCGTAGCACAAAAAAAGTATTAAAGTACAAATACAGCCGGCACTGTCTTTACCAATAAGATTTTACCATCATAGTTTTATTACTCTACTTCAACCTTCTAAATATAATGGTTAGTTATCGATACACTATTTGCTGTACTCTAACTGAGTGAAGGGCGAGCCTGACAATAGCTCAGTTACTATAGAACTTTGCAAATGATCAGGTACCATAGAACCTTACAATTGATCAAGTACCAAAAACCTTACGATACATCAGGTACTACAGAGCCTTACAATATATCAGGTACCATAAAGCTTCATAATAGATAAGATACCATAGAACCTAACAATATATCAGGTACAATAGATGATTGTTTGACTTATAGAATAAAGAAGTAACTTGTACTGGTAAATATCAGCATTACTTACAAGAGCTTAACACTTTCACTATATCTGAACCAATAATATTTGAATTAGCACCTACAAGTTAAGTAAAAGTGCACAAACTAAACATAGTCAAAATAGAATAATATGACAAGCAAATTCAACACTCATGTTTATTTGAAAACAACTGTTTTAAAACTATCTTGTGATGTCAATTCTACATTGTCAGGTTGACTGGTACCTTTGCAGTAGAGAACAGCGAGCTGACTTTTTGGATTTATCAGATCTTGTGGGAAGTTGAGCTTTTTACCAGTAGGTGTTACTGGTATGACAGTAAGCGGGTGTATGGTAACTGGTATGGTAAGCGTGTGACCTCATTAAGGTTGATAACAGCTTGTCCTCGCTGTCAAAGGCATGCAGAAGCATAAGGTTCCAAATGTCCTCTGCTACTCTGAATTAAAGAAAAAATAACCATGTCATAAAAACCAATCATATGTTAACTAGTTTCAAAAGAATTCTCAACTTTAACCAGATGTGAAGCAATTGAACAGTTTCTTTTTCAGTGAATAATTTAGTGAGCATACTCAATGAATAATATGCAACATGTGCATTCTATGCTATCATATGAGTCGTGTCCTTTTGTCTGTCTGAAACCACAATTACAGGTTTAGAAAAACATTACATTGCGTAGGATTCGAATTTGCAACCTTCAATCCACTACACCCAAATAGAATAAATACCATAGAACCTTACAATATATCAGATACCATTGAACCTGATAATATATCAGATATCATAAAACTTTACAATCGGTCAGGTACCATAAAACTTTAAAATAGAGAAAATACATATCTTTCTATCAATGCTAGCCACTTATTAAAATTTACACGCAAAATAAAAATTACTTTTAGTCAGGAAAAATGATACAACTCTAGGAACGTACCTCAAGCTGAATCATTATTTCGCAATTCATGAATTTATACTCTTGCTGATCGGAACTGCCTGCAAAATTGTCACAATCTATCGGGTGGCGATAACTGTAGATGGTGCAGGTATAGAATTTGGCATGAAAGTTTAGGTATAACTGACATTCCTCCTCGGCGAGCACTAAAGAAAACAGGGAAATGTGACAGTTCCATAGTGCAACAGTGTATAGCGGCTCATCAGTTTACCACCTCAAAAAAATATAACAGATCTCTTGTGTTACTAACTACTAGTAAAAGAGGTTTTGTCACAGCAGTAAATAATATCAACTTGAACTGTATTTTTGTGCTACGCTAGGTAATTCTATGTGTAAACATAGAGTTACCTAGCGTAGCACAAAAATGTATTAAAGTATAAATACCGCCGTCACTGTCTTTACCAATAAGATTTTACCATCATAGTTTTATTACTCTACTTCAACCTTCCAAATCTAATGGTTAGTTATCGATACAACATTTGCTGTACTCTAACTGTATGTAGGGCAAACCTGACATTAGCTCATTTACCATAGAACTTTGCAATTGATCAGGTACCATAAAACTTTCAAATAGAGAAAATACATAGCTTTCTATCAATGCTAGTCACTTTTATATGTTTACACGCAAAATAAAAATCACCTTTAGTCAGGAAAAATGGAAAAACTTTAGAAACGTACCTCAAGCCTAATCATTATTTCGCAATTCATGAATTTACACTCTTGCTGATCAGAACTGCCTTCAAAATTGTCACAACCTATCGTCTGGCGATAACTGTAGATGGTGCAGGTATAGAACTTGGCATGAAAGTTTAGGTATAACTGACATTCCTCCACGGCGAGCACTAAAGAAAACAGGGAAATGTGACAGTTCCATAGTGCAACAGTGTATAGCAGCTCATCAGTTTACCACCTGAAAAAAAATATAACAGATCTCTTGTGTTACTAACTACTAGTATTAGATGTTTTGTCACAGCAGTAAGTAATAGCCTATCAACTTGAGCTGTATTTTTGTGCTACGCTAGCACACTCTATGTGTAAACATAGAGTTACCTAGCGTAGCACAAAAAAAGTATTAAAGTACAAATACAGCCGTCACTGTCTTTACCAATAAGATTTTACCATCATAGTTTTATTACTCTACTTCAACCTTCTAAATGTAATGGTTAGTTATCGATACACCATTTGCTGTACTCTAACTGAGTGAAGGGCGAACCTGACAATAGCTCAGTTACTATAGAACTTTGCAAATGATCAGGTACCATAGAACCTTACAATTGATCAAGTACCAAAAACCTTACGATACATCAGGTACTACAGAGCCTTACAATATATCAGGTACCATAAAGCTTCATAATAGATAAGATACCATAGAACCTAACAATATATCAGGTACAATAGATGATTGTTTGACTTATAGAATAAAGAAGTAACTTGTACTGGTAAATATCAGCATTACTTACAAGAGCTTAACACTTTCACTATATCTGAACCAATAATATTTGAATTAGCACCTACAAGTTAAGTAAAAGTGCACAAACTAAACATAGTCAAAATAGAATAATATGACAAGCAAATTCAACACTCATGTTTATTTGAAAACAACTGTTTTAAAACTATCTTGTGATGTCAATTCTACATTGTCAGGTTGACTGGTACCTTTGCAGTAGAGAACAGCGAGCTGACTTTTTGGATTTATCAGATCTTGTGGGAAGTTGAGCCTTTTACCAGTAGGTGTTACTGGTATGACAGTAAGCGGGTGTATGGTAACTGGTATGGTAAGCGTGTGACCTCATTAAGGTTGATAACAGCTTGTCCTCGCTGTCAAAGGCATGCAGAAGCATAAGGTTCCAAATGTCCTCTGCTACTTTGAATTAAAGAAAAAATAACCATGTCATAAAAACCAATCATATGTTAACTAGTTTCAAAAGAATTCTCAACTTTAACCAGATGTGAAGCAATTGAACAGTTTCTTTTTCAGTGAATAATTTAGTGAGCATACTCAATGAATAATATGCAACATGTGCATTCTATGCTATCTTATGAGTCGTGTCCTTTTGTCTGTCTGAAACCACAATTACAGGTTTAGAAAAACATTACATTGCGTAGGATTCGAATTTGCAACCTTCAATCCACTACACCCAAATAGAATAGATACCATAGAACCTTACAATATATCAGATACCATTGAACCTGATAATATATCAGATATCATAAAACTTTACAATCGGTCAGGTACCATAAAACTTTAAAATAGAGAAAATACATATCTTTCTATCAATGCTAGCCACTTATTAAAATTTACACGCAAAATAAAAATTACTTTTAGTCAGGAAAAATGGTACAACTCTAGGAACGTACCTCAAGCTGAATCATTATTTCGCAATTCATGAATTTATACTCTTGCTGATCGGAACTGCCTGCAAAATTGTCACAATCTATCGGGTGGCGATAACTGTAGATGGTGCAGGTATAGAATTTGGCATGAAAGTTTAGGTATAACTGACATTCCTCCTCGGCGAGCACTAAAGAAAACAGGGAAATGTGACAGTTCCATAGTGCAACAGTGTATAGCGGCTCATCAGTTTACCACCTCAAAAAAATATAACAGATCTCTTGTGTTACTAACTACTAGTAAAAGAGGTTTTGTCACAGCAGTAAATAATATCAACTTGAACTGTATTTTTGTGCTACGCTAGGTAATTCTATGTGTAAACATAGAGTTACCTAGCGTAGTACAAAAATGTATTAAAGTATAAATACCGCCGTCACTGTCTTTACCAATAAGATTTTACCATCATAGTTTTATTACTCTACTTCAACCTTCCAAATCTAATGGTTAGTTATCGATACAACATTTGCTGTACTCTAACTGTATGTAGGGCAAACCTGACATTAGCTCATTTACCATAGAACTTTGCAATTGATCAGGTACCATAAAACTTTCAAATAGAGAAAATACATAGCTTTCTATCAATGCTAGTCACTTTTATATGTTTACACGCAAAATAAAAATCACCTTTAGTCAGGAAAAATGGAAAAACTTTAGAAACGTACCTCAAGCCTAATCATTATTTCGCAATTCATGAATTTACACTCTTGCTGATCAGAACTGCCTTCAAAATTGTCACAACCTATCGTCTGGCGATAACTGTAGATGGTGCAGGTATAGAACTTGGCATGAAAGTTTAGGTATAACTGACATTCCTCCACGGCGAGCACTAAAGAAAACAGGGAAATGTGACAGTTCCATAGTGCAACAGTGTATAGCAGCTCATCAGTTTACCACCTGAAAAAAAATATAACAGATCTCTTGTGTTACTAACTATTAGTATTAGATGTTTTGTCACAGCAGTAAGTAATAGCCTATCAACTTGAGCTGTATTTTTGTGCTACGCTAGCAAACTCTATGTGTAAACATAGAGTTACCTAGCGTAGCACAAAAAATGTATTAAAGTACAAATACAGCCGTCACTGTCTTTACCAATAGGATTTTACCATCATAGTTTTATTACTCTACTTCAACCTTCTAAATATAATGGTTAGTTATCGATACACCATTTGCTGTACTCTAACTGAGTGAAGGGCGAACCTGACAATAGCTCAGTTACTATAGGACTTTGCAAATGATCAGGTACCATAGAGCCTTACAATTGATCAAGTACCAAAAACCTTACGATACATCAGGTACTACAGAGCCTTACAATATATCAGGTACCATAAAGCTTCATAATAGATAAGATACCATAGAACCTAACAATATATAAGGTACAATAGATGATTGTTTGACTTTTAGAATAAAGAAGTAACTTGTACTGGTAAATATCAGCATTACTTACAAGAGCTTCACACTTTCACTATATCTGAACCAATAATATTTGAATTAGCACCTACAAGTTAAGTAAAAGTGCACAAACCAAACATAGTCAAAATAGAATAATATGACAAGCAATTTCAACACTCATGTTTATTTGAAAACAACTGTTTTAAAACTATCTTGTGATGTCAATTCTACATTGTCAGGTTGACTGGTACCTTTGCAGTAGAGAACAGCGAGCTGACTTTTTGGATTTATCAGATCTTGTGGGAAGTTGAGCTTTTTACCAGTAGGTGTTACTGGTATGACAGTAAGCGGGTGTATGGTAACTGGTATGGTAAGCGTGTGACCTCATTAAGGTTGATAACAGCTTGTCCTCGCTGTCAAAGGCATGCAGAAGCATAAGGTTCCAAATGTCCTCTGCTACTCTGAATTAAAGAAAAAATAACCATGTCATAAAAACCAATCATATGTTAACTAGTTTCAAAAGAATTCTCAACTTTAACCAGATGTGAAGCAATTGAACAGTTTCTTTTTCAGTGAATAATTTAGTGAGCATACTCAATGAATAATATGCAACATGTGCATTCTATGCTATCATATGAGTCGTGTCCTTTTGTCTGTCTGAAACCACAATTACAGGTTTAGAAAAACATTACATTGCGTAGGATTCGAATTTGCAACCTTCAATCCACTACACCCAAATAGAATAGATACCATAGAACCTTACAATATATCAGATACCATTGAACCTGATAATATATCAGATATCATAAAACTTTACAATCGGTCAGGTACCATAAAACTTTAAAATAGAGAAAATACATATCTTTCTATCAATGCTAGCCACTTATTAAAATTTACACGCAAAATAAAAATTACTTTTAGTCAGGAAAAATGGAACAACTCTAGGAACGTACCTCAAGCTGAATCATTATTTCGCAATTCATGAATTTATACTCTTGCTGATCGGAACTGCCTGCAAAATTGTCACAATCTATCGGGTGGCGATAACTGTAGATGGTGCAGGTATAGAACTTGGCATGAAAGTTTAGGTATAACTGACATTCCTCCTCGGCGAGCACTAAAGAAAACAGGGAAATGTGACAGTTCCATAGTGCAACAGTGTATAGCGGCTCATCAGTTTACCACCTCAAAAAAATATAACAGATCTCTTGTGTTACTAACTACTAGTAAAAGAGGTTTTGTCACAGCAGTAAATAATATCAACTTGAACTGTATTTTTGTGCTACGCTAGGTAATTCTATGTGTAAACATAGAGTTACCTAGCGTAGCACAAAAAATGTATTAAAGTATAAATACCGCCGTCACTGTCTTTACCAATAAGATTTTACCATCATAGTTTTATTACTCTACTTCAACCTTCCAAATCTAATGGTTAGTTATCGATACAACATTTGCTGTACTCTAACTGTATGTAGGGCAAACCTGACATTAGCTCATTTACCATAGAACTTTGCAATTGATCAGGTACCATAAAACTTTAAAATAGAGAAAATACATATCTTTCTATCAATGCTAGCCACTTATTAAAATTTACACGCAAAATAAAAATTACTTTTAGTCAGGAAAAATGGAACAACTCTAGGAACGTACCTCAAGCTGAATCATTATTTCGCAATTCATGAATTTATACTCTTGCTGATCGGAACTGCCTGCAAAATTGTCACAATCTATCGGGTGGCGATAACTGTAGATGGTGCAGGTATAGAACTTGGCATGAAAGTTTAGGTATAACTGACATTCCTCCTCGGCGAGCACTAAAGAAAACAGGGAAATGTGACAGTTCCATAGTGCAACAGTGTATAGCAGCTCATCAGTTTACCACCTGAAAAAAAATATAACAGATCTCTTGTGTTACTAACTACTAGTATTAGATGTTTTGTCACAGCAGTAAGTAATAGCCTATCAACTTGAGCTGTATTTTTGTGCTACGCTAGCAAACTCTATGTGTAAACATAGAGTTACATAGCGTAGCACAAAAAAAGTATTAAAGTACAAATACAGCCGTCACTGTCTTTACCAATAAGATTTTACCATCATAGTTTTATTACTCTACTTCAACCTTCTAAATATAATGGTTAGTTATCGATACACTATTTGCTGTACTCTAACTGAGTGAAGGGCGAGCCTGACAATAGCTCAGTTACTATAGAACTTTGCAAATGATCAGGTACCATAGAACCTTACAATTGATCAAGTACCAAAAACCTTACGATACATCAGGTACTACAGAGCCTTACAATATATCAGGTACCATAAAGCTTCATAATAGATAAGATACCATAGAACCTAACAATATATCAGGTACAATAGATGATTGTTTGACTTATAGAATAAAGAAGTAACTTGTACTGGTAAATATCAGCATTACTTACAAGAGCTTAACACTTTCACTATATCTGAACCAATAATATTTGAATTAGCACCTACAAGTTAAGTAAAAGTGCACAAACTAAACATAGTCAAAATAGAATAATATGACAAGCAAATTCAACACTCATGTTTATTTGAAAACAACTGTTTTAAAACTATCTTGTGATGTCAATTCTACATTGTCAGGTTGACTGGTACCTTTGCAGTAGAGAACAGCGAGCTGACTTTTTGGATTTATCAGATCTTGTGGGAAGTTGAGCTTTTTACCAGTAGGTGTTACTGGTATGACAGTAAGCGGGTGTATGGTAACTGGTATGGTAAGCGTGTGACCTCATTAAGGTTGATAACAGCTTGTCCTCGCTGTCAAAGGCATGCAGAAGCATAAGGTTCCAAATGTCCTCTGCTACTTTGAATTAAAGAAAAAATAACCATGTCATAAAAACCAATCATATGTTAACTAGTTTCAAAAGAATTCTCAACTTTAACCAGATGTGAAGCAATTGAACAGTTTCTTTTTCAGTGAATAATTTAGTGAGCATACTCAATGAATAATATGCAACATGTGCATTCTATGCTATCTTATGAGTCGTGTCCTTTTGTCTGTCTGAAACCACAATTACAGGTTTAGAAAAACATTACATTGCGTAGGATTCGAATTTGCAACCTTCAATCCACTACACCCAAATAGAATAGATACCATAGAACCTTACAATATATCAGATACCATTGAACCTGATAATATATCAGATATCATAAAACTTTACAATCGGTCAGGTACCATAAAACTTTAAAATAGAGAAAATACATATCTTTCTATCAATGCTAGCCACTTATTAAAATTTACACGCAAAATAAAAATTACTTTTAGTCAGGAAAAATGGTACAACTCTAGGAACGTACCTCAAGCTGAATCATTATTTCGCAATTCATGAATTTATACTCTTGCTGATCGGAACTGCCTGCAAAATTGTCACAATCTATCGGGTGGCGATAACTGTAGATGGTGCAGGTATAGAATTTGGCATGAAAGTTTAGGTATAACTGACATTCCTCCTCGGCGAGCACTAAAGAAAACAGGGAAATGTGACAGTTCCATAGTGCAACAGTGTATAGCGGCTCATCAGTTTACCACCTCAAAAAAATATAACAGATCTCTTGTGTTACTAACTACTAGTAAAAGAGGTTTTGTCACAGCAGTAAATAATATCAACTTGAACTGTATTTTTGTGCTACGCTAGGTAATTCTATGTGTAAACATAGAGTTACCTAGCGTAGTACAAAAATGTATTAAAGTATAAATACCGCCGTCACTGTCTTTACCAATAAGATTTTACCATCATAGTTTTATTACTCTACTTCAACCTTCCAAATCTAATGGTTAGTTATCGATACAACATTTGCTGTACTCTAACTGTATGTAGGGCAAACCTGACATTAGCTCATTTACCATAGAACTTTGCAATTGATCAGGTACCATAAAACTTTCAAATAGAGAAAATACATAGCTTTCTATCAATGCTAGTCACTTTTATATGTTTACACGCAAAATAAAAATCACCTTTAGTCAGGAAAAATGGAAAAACTTTAGAAACGTACCTCAAGCCTAATCATTATTTCGCAATTCATGAATTTACACTCTTGCTGATCAGAACTGCCTTCAAAATTGTCACAACCTATCGTCTGGCGATAACTGTAGATGGTGCAGGTATAGAACTTGGCATGAAAGTTTAGGTATAACTGACATTCCTCCACGGCGAGCACTAAAGAAAACAGGGAAATGTGACAGTTCCATAGTGCAACAGTGTATAGCAGCTCATCAGTTTACCACCTGAAAAAAAATATAACAGATCTCTTGTGTTACTAACTACTAGTATTAGATGTTTTGTCACAGCAGTAAGTAATAGCCTATCAACTTGAGCTGTATTTTTGTGCTACGCTAGCAAACTCTATGTGTAAACATAGAGTTACCTAGCGTAGCACAAAAAAAGTATTAAAGTACAAATACAGCCGTCACTGTCTTTACCAATAAGATTTTACCATCATAGTTTTATTACTCTACTTCAACCTTCTAAATGTAATGGTTAGTTATCGATACACCATTTGCTGTACTCTAACTGAGTGAAGGGCGAACCTGACAATAGCTCAGTTACTATAGAACTTTGCAAATGATCAGGTACCATAGAACCTTACAATTGATCAAGTACCAAAAACCTTACGATACATCAGGTACTACAGAGCCTTACAATATATCAGGTACCATAAAGCTTCATAATAGATAAGATACCATAGAATCTAACAATATATCAGGTACAATAGATGATTGTTTGACTTATAGAATAAAGAAGTAACTTGTACTGGTAAATATCAGCATTACTTACAAGAGCTTAACACTTTCACTATATCTGAACCAATAATATTTGAATTAGCACCTACAAGTTAAGTAAAAGTGCACAAACTAAACATAGTCAAAATAGAATAATATGACAAGCAAATTCAACACACATGTTTATTTGAAAACAACTGTTTTAAAACTATCTTGTGATGTCAATTCTACATTGTCAGATTGACTGGTACCTTTGCAGTAGAGAACAGCGAGCTGACTTTTTGGATTTATCAGATCTTGTGGGAAGTTGAGCTTTTTACCAGTAGGTGTTACTGGTATGACAGTAAGCGGGTGTATGGTAACTGGTATGGTAAGCGTGTGACCTCATTAAGGTTGATAACAGCTTGTCCTCGCTGTCAAAGGCATGCAGAAGCATAAGGTTCCAAATGTCCTCTGCTACTCTGAATTAAAGAAAAAATAACCATGTCATAAAAACCAATCATATGTTAACTAGTTTCAAAAGAATTCTCAACTTTAACCAGATGTGAAGCAATTGAACAGTTTCTTTTTCAGTGAATAATTTAGTGAGCATACTCAATGAATAATATGCAACATGTGCATTCTATGCTATCTTATGAGTCGTGTCCTTTTGTCTGTCTGAAACCACAATTACAGGTTTAGAAAAACATTACATTGCGTAGGATTCGAATTTGCAACCTTCAATCCACTACACCCAAATAGAATAGATACCATAGAACCTTACAATATATCAGATACCATTGAACCTGATAATATATCAGATATCATAAAACTTTACAATCGGTCAGGTACCATAAAACTTTAAAATAGAGAAAATACATATCTTTCTATCAATGCTAGCCACTTATTAAAATTTACACGCAAAATAAAAATTACTTTTAGTCAGGAAAAATGATACAACTCTAGGAACGTACCTCAAGCTGAATCATTATTTCGCAATTCATGAATTTATACTCTTGCTGATCGGAACTGCCTGCAAAATTGTCACAATCTATCGGGTGGCGATAACTGTAGATGGTGCAGGTATAGAATTTGGCATGAAAGTTTAGGTATAACTGACATTCCTCCTCGGCGAGCACTAAAGAAAACAGGGAAATGTGACAGTTCCATAGTGCAACAGTGTATAGCGGCTCATCAGTTTACCACCTCAAAAAAATATAACAGATCTCTTGTGTTACTAACTACTAGTAAAAGAGGTTTTGTCACAGCAGTAAATAATATCAACTTGAACTGTATTTTTGTGCTACGCTAGGTAATTCTATGTGTAAACATAGAGTTACCTAGCGTAGCACAAAAATGTATTAAAGTATAAATACCGCCGTCACTGTCTTTACCAATAAGATTTTACCATCATAGTTTTATTACTCTACTTCAACCTTCCAAATCTAATGGTTAGTTATCGATACAACATTTGCTGTACTCTAACTGTATGTAGGGCAAACCTGACATTAGCTCATTTACCATAGAACTTTGCAATTGATCAGGTACCATAAAACTTTCAAATAGAGAAAATACATAGCTTTCTATCAATGCTAGTCACTTTTATATGTTTACACGCAAAATAAAAATCACCTTTAGTCAGGCAAAATGGAAAAACTTTAGAAACGTACCTCAAGCCTAATCATTATTTCGCAATTCATGAATTTACACTCTTGCTGATCAGAACTGCCTTCAAAATTGTCACAACCTATCGTCTGGCGATAACTGTAGATGGTGCAGGTATAGAACTTGGCATGAAAGTTTAGGTATAACTGACATTCCTCCACGGCGAGCACTAAAGAAAACAGGGAAATGTGACAGTTCCATAGTGCAACAGTGTATAGCAGCTCATCAGTTTACCACCTGAAAAAAAATATAACAGATCTCTTGTGTTACTAACTATTAGTATTAGATGTTTTGTCACAGCAGTAAGTAATAGCCTATCAACTTGAGCTGTATTTTTGTGCTACGCTAGCAAACTCTATGTGTAAACATAGAGTTACCTAGCGTAGCACAAAAAAAGTATTAAAGTACAAATACAGCCGTCACTGTCTTTACCAATAAGATTTTACCATCATAGTTTTATTACTCTACTTCAACCTTCTAAATGTAATGGTTAGTTATCGATACACCATTTGCTGTACTCTAACTGAGTGAAGGGCGAACCTGACAATAGCTCAGTTACTATAGAACTTTGCAAATGATCAGGTACCATAGAACCTTACAATTGATCAAGTACCAAAAACCTTACGATACATCAGGTACTACAGAGCCTTACAATATATCAGGTACCATAAAGCTTCATAATAGATAAGATACCATAGAACCTAACAATATATCAGGTACAATAGATGATTGTTTGACTTATAGAATAAAGAAGTAACTTGTACTGGTAAATATCAGCATTACTTACAAGAGCTTAACACTTTCACTATATCTGAACCAATAATATTTGAATTAGCACCTACAAGTTAAGTAAAAGTGCACAAACTAAACATAGTCAAAATAGAATAATATGACAAGCAAATTCAACACTCATGTTTATTTGAAAACAACTGTTTTAAAACTATCTTGTGATGTCAATTCTACATTGTCAGGTTGACTGGTACCTTTGCAGTAGAGAACAGCGAGCTGACTTTTTGGATTTATCAGATCTTGTGGGAAGTTGAGCTTTTTACCAGTAGGTGTTACTGGTATGACAGTAAGCGGGTGTATGGTAACTGGTATGGTAAGCGTGTGACCTCATTAAGGTTGATAACAGCTTGTCCTCGCTGTCAAAGGCATGCAGAAGCATAAGGTTCCAAATCTCCTCTGCTACTCTGAATTAAAGAAAAAATAACCATGTCATAAAAACCAATCATATGTTAACTAGTTTCAAAAGAATTCTCAACTTTAACCAGATGTGAAGCAATTGAACAGTTTCTTTTTCAGTGAATAATTTAGTGAGCATACTCAATGAATAATATGCAACATGTGCATTCTATGCTATCATATGAGTCGTGTCCTTTTGTCTGTCTGAAACCATAATTACAGGTTTAGAAAAACATTACATTGCGTAGGATTCGAATTTGCAACCTTCAATCCACTACACCCAAATAGAATAGATACCATAGAACCTTACAATATATCAGATACCATTGAACCTGATAATATATCAGATATCATAAAACTTTACAATCGGTCAGGTACCATAAAACTTTAAAATAGAGAAAATACATATCTTTCTATCAATGCTAGCCACTTATTAAAATTTACACGCAAAATAAAAATTACTTTTAGTCAGGAAAAATGATACAACTCTAGGAACGTACCTCAAGCCTAATCATTATTTCGCAATTCATGAATTTACACTCTTGCTGATCAGAACTGCCTTCAAAATTGTCACAACCTATCGTGTGGCGATAACTGTAGATGGTGCAGGTATAGAACTTGGCATGAAAGTTTAGGTATAACTGACATTCCTCCACGGCGAGCACTAAAGAAAACAGGGAAATGTGACAGTTCCATAGTGCAACAGTGTATAGCAGCTCATCAGTTTACCACCTGAAAAAAAAATATAACAGATCTCTTGTGTTACTAACTACTAGTATTAGATGTTTTGTCACAGCAGTAAGTAATAGCCTATCAACTTGAGCTGTATTTTTGTGCTACGCTAGCAAACTCTATGTGTAAACATAGAGTTACCTAGCGTAGCACAAAAAATGTATTAAAGTACAAATACAGCCGTCACTGTCTTTACCAATAGGATTTTACCATCATAGTTTTATTACTCTACTTCAACCTTCTAAATATAATGGCTAGTTATCGATACACCATTTGCTGTACTCTAACTGAGTGAAGGGCGAACCTGACAATAGCTCAGTTACTATAGGACTTTGCAAATGATCAGGTACCATAGAGCCTTACAATTGATCAAGTACCAAAAACCTTACGATACATCAGGTACTACAGAGCCTTACAATATATCAGGTACCATAAAGCTTCATAATAGATAAGATACCATAGAACCTAACAATATATCAGGTACAATAGATGATTGTTTGACTTATAGAATAAAGAAGTAACTTGTACTGGTAAATATCAGCATTACTTACAAGAGCTTAACACTTTCACTATATCTGAACCAATAATATTTGAATTAGCACCTACAAGTTAAGTAAAAGTGCACAAACTAAACATAGTCAAAATAGAATAATATGACAAGCAAATTCAACACTCATGTTTATTTGAAAACAACTGTTTTAAAACTATCTTGTGATGTCAATTCTACATTGTCAGGTTGACTGGTACCTTTGCAGTAGAGAACAGCGAGCTGACTTTTTGGATTTATCAGATCTTGTGGGAAGTTGAGCTTTTTACCAGTAGGTGTTACTGGTATGACAGTAAGCGGGTGTATGGTAACTGGTATGGTAAGCGTGTGACCTCATTAAGGTTGATAACAGCTTGTCCTCGCTGTCAAAGGCATGCAGAAGCATAAGGTTCCAAATGTCCTCTGCTACTCTGAATTAAAGAAAAAATAACCATGTCATAAAAACCAATCATATGTCAACTAGTTTCAAAAGTGATCTCAACTTTAACCAGATGTGAAGCAATTAAACAGTTTCTTTTCAGTGAATAATTAAGTGAGCATACTCAATGAATAATATGCAACATGTGCAATCTATGCTATCATAAGAGTCGTGTCTTTTTGTCTGTCTGAAACCACAACTAAAGGTTTGGAAAAATATTACATTGCGTAGGATTCGAATTTGCAACCTTCGATCCACTACACCCAAATAGATTAATTACCATAGAACATTACAATATATCAGATACCATTGAACCTTATATTATATCAGATATCATAAAACTTTACAATTGATCAGGTACCATAGAACCTTACAATCGAGAAAATACATAACTTTATATCAATGCTAGTCACTTTTTAATGTTTACACACAAAATTAAAATTACCTTTAGTCAGGAAGAATGGAACAACTCTAGGAACGTACCTCAAGCTGAATCATTATTTCGCAATTCATGAATTTATACTCTTGCTGATCGGAACTGCCTGCAAAATTGTCACAATCTATCGGTTGGCGACAACTGCAGATGGTGCAGGTATAGAACTTGGCATGAAAGTTTAGGTATGAATGACATTCCTCCTCGGCTAGCACTAAAGAAAACAGGGAAATGTGACAGTTCCATAGTGCAACAGTGTATAGCAGCTCATCAGTTTACCACCTGAAAAAAAAATATAACAGATCTCTTGTGTTACTAACTACTAGTATTAGATGTTTTGTCACAGCAGTAAGTAATAGCCTATCAACTTGAGCTGTATTTTTGTGCTACGCTAGCAAACTCTATGTGTAAACATAGAGTTACCTAGCGTAGCACAAAAAATGTATTAAAGTACAAATACAGCCGTCACTGTCTTCACCAATAAGATTTTTACCATCATAGTTTTATTACTCTACTTCAACCTTCCAAATCTAATGGTTAGTTATCGATACAACCTTTGCTGTACTCTAACTGTATGAAGGGCGAACCTGACGATAGCTCAGTTACCATAGAATTTCGCAATTGTTCAGGTACCATAAAGCCTTACAATTGATCAAGTACCAAAAACCTTACAATACATCAGGTACTACAGAGCCTTACAATATATCAGGAACCAAAAAGCTTTATAATAGATATGATACCATAGAACCTAACAATATATCAGGTACAGTAGATGATTGTTCAACTTATAGAATAAAGAAGTAACTTTTACTGGTAAATATCAGCATTACATACAATAGCTTAACACTTTCACTATATCTGAACCATTAATATTTAATTTAGCACTTACAAGTTAAGTAAAGTGCACAAACTAAACATAGTCAAAATAGAATAATATGACAAGTAAATTCGACACTGATGTTTATTTAAAAACAACTGTTTAAAACTATCTTGTGATGTCAATTCTGCATTGTCAGGTTGGCTGGTACCTTTGCAGTAGAGAACGGCGAGCTGACTTGTTGGATTTATCAGATCTTTTGGGAAGTTGAGATTTACCAGTAGGTGTTACTGGTATGCAAGCGTGTGACCTCATTAAGGTTGATAACAGCTTGTCCTCGCTGTCAAAGGCATGCAGAAGCATAAGGTTCCGGATGTCCTCTGCTACTCTGAATTAAAGAAAAAATAACCATGTCATAAAAACCAATCATATGTCAACTAGTTTCAAAAGTATTCTCAACTTCAACCAGATGTGAAGCAATTAAACAGTTTCTTTTTCAGTGAATAATAAAGTGAGCATACTCAATGAATAATATGCAACATGCGCATTCTATGCTATCATAAGTGTAGTGTCCTTTTTTCTGTCTGAAGCCACAATTAAAAGTTGGGAAAAATATTACAATGCGTAGGATTCTAATTTGCAACCTTCAATCCACTACACCCAAATAGAATAGATACCATAGAACTCTGCTACCATACTATACCTCTGCTACTCTGAATTAAAGAAAAAATAACCATGTCATAAAAACCAATCATATGTCAACTAGTTTCAAAAGTATTCTCAACTTCAACCAGATGTGAAGCAATTAAACAGTTTCTTTTTCAGTGAATAATAAAGTGAGCATACTCAATGAATAATATGCAACATGCGCATTCTATGCTATCATAAGTGTAGTGTCCTTTTTTCTGTCTGAAGCCACAATTAAAAGTTGGGAAAAATATTACAATGCGTAGGATTCTAATTTGCAACCTTCAATCCACTACACCCAAATAGAATAGATACCATAGAACCTTACAATATATCAGATACCATTGAACCTGATAATATATCAGATATCATAAAACTTTACAATCGGTCAGGTACCATAAAACTTTAAAATAGAGAAAATACATATCTTTCTATCAATGCTAGCCACTTATTAAAATTTACACGCCAAATAAAAATTACTTTTAGTCAGGAAAAATGGAACAACTCTAGGAACGTACCTCAAGCTGAATCATTATTTCGCAATTCATGAATTTATACTCTTGCTGATCGGAACTGCCTGCAAAATTGTCACAATCTATCGGGTGGCGATAACTGTAGATGGTGCAGGTATAGAACTTGGCATGAAAGTTTAGGTATAACTGACATTCCTCCTCGGCGAGCACTAAAGAAAACAGGGAAATGTGACAGTTCCATAGTGCAACAGTGTATAGCGGCTCATCAGTTTACCACCTCAAAAAAATATAACAGATCTCTTGTGTTACTAACTACTAGTAAAAGAGGTTTTGTCACAGCAGTAAATAATATCAACTTGAGCTGTATTTTTGTGCTACGCTAGGTAATTCTATGTGTAAACATAGAGTTACCTAGCGTAGCACAAAAAATGTATTAAAGTATAAATACCGCCGTCACTGTCTTTACCAATAAGATTTTACCATCATAGTTTTATTACTCTACTTCAACCTTCCAAATCTAATGGTTAGTTATCGATACAACATTTGCTGTACTCTAACTGTATGTAGGGCAAACCTGACATTAGCTCATTTACCATAGAACTTTGCAATTGATCAGGTACCATAGCACCTTACAATAGAGAAAATACATAGCTTTCTATCAATGCTAGTCACTTTTATATGTTTACACGCAAAATAAAAATCACCTTTAGTCAGGAAAAATGGAAAAACTTTAGAAACGTACCTCAAGCCTAATCATTATTTCGCAATTCATGAATTTACACTCTTGCTGATCAGAACTGCTTTCAAAATTGTCACAACCTATCGTGTGGCGATAACTGTAGATGGTGCAGGTATAGAACTTGGCATGAAAGTTTAGGTATAACTGACATTCTTCCTCGGCGAGCACTAAAGAAAACAGGGAAATGTGACAGTTCCATAGTGCAACAGTGTATAGCAGCTCATCAGTTTACCACCTGAAAAAAAATATAACAGATCTCTTGTGTTACTAACTACTAGTATTAGATGTTTTGTCACAGCAGTAAGTAATAGCCTATCAACTTGAGCTATATTTTTGTGCTACGCTAGCAAACTCTATGTGTAGTCTAAACGTAGTCAAAATAGAATAATATGACAAGCAAATTCAACACTCATGTTTATTTGAAAACAACTGTTTTAAAACTATCTTGTGATGTCAATTCTACATTGTCAGGTTGACTGGTACCTTTGCAGTAGAGAACACCGAGCTGACTTTTTGGATTTATCAGATCTTGTGGGAAGTTGAGCTTTTCACCAGTAGGTGTTACTGGTATGACAGTAAGCGGGTGTATGGTAACTGGAATGGTAAGCGTGTGACCTCATTAAGGTTGATAACAGCTTGTCCTCGCTGTCAAAGGCATGCAGAAGCATAAGGTTCAAAATGTCCTCTGCTACTCTGAATTAAAGAAAAAATAACCATGTCATAAAAACCAATCATATGTTAACTAGTTTCAAAAGAATTCTCAACTTTAACCAGATGTGAAGCAATTGAACAGTTTCTTTTTCAGTGAATAATTTAGTGAGCATACTCAATGAATAATATGCAACATGTGCATTCTATGCTATCATATGAGTCGTGTCCTTTTGTCTGTCTGAAACCACAATTACAGGTTTAGAAAAACATTACATTGCGTAGGATTCGAATTTGCAACCTTCAATCCACTACACCCAAATAGAATAGATACCATAGAACCTTACAATATATCAGATACCATTGAACCTGATAATATATCAGATATCATAGAACTTTGCAATTGATCAGGTACCATAGCACCTTACAATAGAAAAAATACATAGCTTTCTATCAATGCTAGTCACTTTTATATGTTTACACGCAAAATAAAAATCGCCTTTAGTCAGGAAAAATGGAAAAACTTTAGAAACGTACCTCAAGCCTAATCATTATTTCGCAATTCATGAATTTACACTCTTGCTGATCAGAACTGCCTTCAAAATTGTCACAACCTATCGTGTGGCGATAACTGTAGATGGTGCAGGTATAGAACTTGGCATGAAAGTTTAGGTATAACTGACATTCCTCCACGGCGAGCACTAAAGAAAACAGGGAAATGTGACAGTTCCATAGTGCAACAGTGTATAGCAGCTCATCAGTTTACCACCTGAAAAAAAATATAACAGATCTCTTGTGTTACTAACTACTAGTATTAGATGTTTTGTCACAGCAGTAAGTAATAGCCTATCATCTTGAGCTGTATTTTTGTGCTACGCTAGCAAACTCTATGTGTAAACATAGAGTTACCTAGCGTAGCACAAAAAATGTATTAAAGTACAAATACAGCCGTCACTGTCTTTACCAATAGGATTTTACCATCATAGTTTTATCACTCTACTTCAACCTTCTAAATATAATGGTTAGTTATCGATACACCATTTGCTGTACTCTAACTGAGTGAAGGGCAAACCTGACAATAGCTCAGTTACTATAGAACTTTGCAAATGATCAGGTACCATAGAACCTTACAATTGATCAAGTACCAAAAACCTTACGATACATCAGGTACTACAGAGCCTTACAATATATCAGGTACCATAAAGCTTCATAATAGATAAGATACCATAGAACCTAACAATATATCAGGTACAATAGATGATTGTTTGACTTATAGAATAAAGAAGTAACTTGTACTGGTAAATATCAGCATTACTTACAAGAGCTTAACACTTTCACTATATCTGAACCAATAATATTTGAATTAGCACCTACAAGTTAAGTAAAAGTGCACAAACTAAACATAGTCAAAATAGAATAATATGACAAGCAAATTCAACACTCATGTTTATTTGAAAACAACTGTTTTAAAACTATCTTGTGATGTCAATTCTACATTGTCAGGTTGACTGGTACCTTTGCAGGAGAGAACAGCGAGCTGACTTTTTGGATTTATCAAATCTTGTGGGAAGTTGAGCTTTTTACCAGTAGGTGTTACTGGTATGACAGTAAGCGGGTGTATGGTAACTGGTATGGTAAGCGTGTGACCTCATTAAGGTTGATAACAGCTTGTCCTCGCTGTCAAAGGCATGCAGAAGCATAAGGTTCCAAATGTCCTCTGCTACTCTGAATAAAAGAAAAAATAACCATGTCATAAAAACCAATCATATGTTAACTAGTTTCAAAAGAATTCTCAACTTTAACCAGATGTGAAGCAATTGAACAGTTTCTTTTTCAGTGAATAATTTAATGAGCATACTCAATGAATAATATGCAACATGTGCAACATTTTTCAGTGTTGTCAGACGTTTGTAATCTTCTCACAATAAGCTAATTAGCTCAATTGGAGCATTTCTAGCATGTTTGGTTGAAATTGGAAATTTACATTTTTCACTTTTGTCAGACATTTGCAATATTCTCACAATAAGCTAATTAGCTCAATTGGAGCATTTCTAGCATGTTTGGTTGAAATTGGAAATTTACATTTTTCACTTTTGTCAGACAATTGCAATATTCTCACAATAAGCTAATTAGCTCAATTGGAGCATTTCTAGCATGTTTGGTTGAAATTGGAAATTTACATTTTTCACTTTTGTCAGACAATTGCAATATTCTCTCAATAAGCTAATTAGCTCATTTGGAGCATTTCTAGCATGTTTGGTTGAAATTAGAATTTTACATTTTTCAGTGTTGTCAGACGTTTGTAATATTCTCACAATAAGCTAATTAGCTCAATTGGAGCATTTCTAGCATGTTTGGTTGAAATTGGAAATTTACATTTTTCACTTTTGTCAGACAATTGCAATATTCTCACAATAAGCTAATTAGCTCAATTGGAGCATTTCTAGCATGTTTGGTTGAAATTGGAAATTTACATTTTTCACTCTTGTCAGACAGTTGCAATATTCTCTCAATAAGCTAATTAGCTCATTTGGAGCATTTCTAGCATGTTTGGTTGAAATTAGAAATTTACATTTTTCAGTGTTGTCAGACATTTGTAATTTTCTCACAATAAGCTAATTAGCTCAATTGGAGCATTTCTAGCATGTTTGGTTGAAATTGGAAATTTACATTTTTCAGTTTTGTCAGACAATTGCAATATTCTCACAATAAGCTAATTAGCTCAATTGGAGCATTTCTAGCATGTTTGGTTTAAATTGGGAATTTACATTTTTCAGTGTTGTCAGACGTTTGTAATATTCTCACAATAAGCTAATTAGCTCAATTGGAGCATTTCTAGCATGTTTGGTTGAAATTGGAAATTTACATTTTTCACTTTTGTCAGACAATTGCAATATTCTCACAATAAGCTAATTCGCTCAATTGGAGCATTTCTAGCATGTTTGGTTTAAATTGGGAATTTACATTTTTCAGTGTTGTCAGACGTTTGTAATATTCTCACAATAAGCTAATTAGCTCAATTGGAGCATTTCTAGCATGTTTGGTTGAAATTGGAAATTTACATTTTTCACTTTTGTCAGACAATTGCAATATTCTCACAATAAGCTAATTAGCTCAATTGGAGCATTTCTAGCATGTTTGGTTGAAATTGGAAATTTACATTTTTCAATTTTGTTAGACGTTTGTAATATTCTCACAATAAGCTAATTAGCTAAATTGGAGCATTTCTAGCATGTTTGGTTGAAATTGGAAATTTACATTTTTCACTTTTGTCAGACAATTGCAATATTCTCACAATAAGCTAATTAGCTCAATTGGAGCATTTCTAGCATGTTTGGTTGAAATTGGAAATTTAGATTTTTCACTTTTGTCAGACAATTGCAATATTCTCTCAATAAGCTAATTAGCTCATTTGGAGCATTTCTAGCATGTTTGGTTGAAATTAGAAATTTACATTTTTCAGTGTTGTCAGACGTTTGTAATATTCTCACAATAAGCTAATTAGCTCAATTGGAGCATTTCTAGCATGTTTGGTTGAAATTGGAAATTTACATTTTTCACTTTTGTCAGACGTTTGTAAAATTCTTACAGTAGGCTTATTCGCGCAATTTGAGCATTTCTAGCATGTTTGGTTGAAATTGGAAATTTACATTTTTCACTTTTGTCAGACAATTGCAATATTCTAACAATAAGCTAATTAGCTCAATTGGAGCATTTCTAGCATGTTCGGTTGAAATTGGAAATTTACATTTTTCACTTTTGTCAGACAATTGCAATATTCTCTCAATAAGCTAATTAGCTCATTTGGAGCATTTCTAGCATGTTTGGTTGAAATTAGAATTTTACATTTTTCAGTGTTGTCAGACGTTTGTAATATTCTCACAATAAGCTAATTAGCTCAATTGGAGTATTTCTAGCATGTTTGGTTGAAATTGGAAATTTACATTTTTCACTTTTGTCAGACAATTGCAATATTCTCACAATAAGCTAATTAGCTCAATTGGAGCATTTCTAGCATGTTCGGTTGAAATTGGAAATTTACATTTTTCACTTTTGTCAGACAATTGCAATAATCTCACAGTAAGCTAATTAGCTGAATTGGAGCAATTTTAGCATGTTTGGTTGAAATTGGAAATTTACATTTTTCACTTTTGTCAGACAATTGCAATATTCTCACAATAAGCTAATTAGCTCAATTGGAGCATTTCTAGCATGTTCGGTTGAAATTGGAAATTTACATTTTTCAGTGTTGTCAGACGTTTGTAATCTTCTCACAATAAGCTAATTAGCTCAATTGGAGCATTTCTAGCATGTTTGGTTGAAATTGGAAATTTACATTTTTCACTTTTGTCAGACAATTGCAATATTCTCACAATAAGCTAATTAGCTCAATTGGAGCATTTCTAGCATGTTTGGTTGAAATTGGAAATTTACATTTTTCACTTTTGTCAGACAATTGCAATATTCTCTCAATAAGCTAATTAGCTCATTTGGAGCATTTCTAGCATGTTTGGTTGAAATTAGAATTTTACATTTTTCAGTGTTGTCAGACGTTTGTAATATTCTCACAATAAGCTAATTAGCTCAATTGGAGCATTTCTAGCATGTTTGGTTGAAATTGGAAATTTACATTTTTCACTTTTGTCAGACAATTGCAATATTCTCACAATAAGCTAATTAGCTCAATTGGAGCATTTCTAGCATGTTTGGTTGAAATTGGAAATTTACATTTTTCACTCTTGTCAGACAGTTGCAATATTCTCTCAATAAGCTAATTAGCTCATTTGGAGCATTTCTAGCATGTTTGGTTGAAATTAGAAATTTACATTTTTCAGTGTTGTCAGACGTTTGTAATTTTCTCACAATAAGCTAATTAGCTCAATTGGAGCATTTCTAGCATGTTTGGTTGAAATTGGAAATTTACATTTTTCAGTTTTGTCAGACAATTGCAATATTCTCACAATAAGCTAATTAGCTCAATTGGAGCATTTCTAGCATGTTTGGTTTAAATTGGGAATTTACATTTTTCAGTGTTGTCAGACGTTTGTAATATTCTCACAATAAGCTAATTAGCTCAATTGGAGCATTTCTAGCATGTTTGGTTGAAATTGGAAATTTACATTTTTCACTTTTGTCAGACAATTGCAATATTCTCACAATAAGCTAATTAGCTCAATTGGAGCATTTCTAGCATGTTTGGTTTAAATTGGGAATTTACATTTTTCAGTGTTGTCAGACGTTTGTAATATTCTCACAATAAGCTAATTAGCTCAATTGGAGCATTTCTAGCATGTTTGGTTGAAATTGGAAATTTACATTTTTCACTTTTGTCAGACAATTGCAATATTCTCACAATAAGCTAATTAGCTCAATTGGAGCATTTCTAGCATGTTTGGTTGAAATTGGAAATTTACATTTTTCAATTTTGTTAGACGTTTGTAATATTCTCACAATAAGCTAATTAGCTAAATTGGAGCATTTCTAGCATGTTTGGTTGAAATTGGAAATTTACATTTTTCACTTTTGTCAGACAATTGCAATATTCTCACAATAAGCTAATTAGCTCAATTGGAGCATTTCTAGCATGTTTGGTTGAAATTGGAAATTTAGATTTTTCACTTTTGTCAGACAATTGCAATATTCTCTCAATAAGCTAATTAGCTCATTTGGAGCATTTCTAGCATGTTTGGTTGAAATTAGAAATTTACATTTTTCAGTGTTGTCAGACGTTTGTAATATTCTCACAATAAGCTAATTAGCTCAATTGGAGCATTTCTAGCATGTTTGGTTGAAATTGGAAATTTACATTTTTCACTTTTGTCAGACGTTTGTAAAATTCTTACAGTAGGCTTATTCGCGCAATTTGAGCATTTCTAGCATGTTTGGTTAAAATTGGAAATTTACATTTTTCACTTTTGTCAGACAATTGCAATATTCTCACAATAAGCTAATTAGCTCAATTGGAGCATTTCTAGCATGTTCGGTTGAAATTGGAAATTTACATTTTTCACTTTTGTCAGACAATTGCAATAATCTCACAGTAAGCTAATTAGCTGAATTGGAGCAATTTTAGCATGTTTGGTTGAAATTGGAAATTTACATTTTTCACTTTTGTCAGACAATTGCAATATTCTCACAATAAGCTAATTAGCTCAATTGGAGCATTTCTAGCATGTTCGGTTGAAATTGGAAATTTACATTTTTCAGTGTTGTCAGACGTTTGTAATCTTCTCACAATAAGCTAATTAGCTCAATTGGAGCATTTCTAGCATGTTTGGTTGAAATTGGAAATTTACATTTTTCACTTTTGTCAGACAATTGCAATATTCTCACAATAAGCTAATTAGCTCAATTGGAGCATTTCTAGCATGTTTGGTTGAAATTGGAAATTTACATTTTTCACTCTTGTCAGACAGTTGCAATATTCTCTCAATAAGCTAATTAGCTCATTTGGAGCATTTCTAGCATGTTCGGTTGAAATTGGAAATTTACATTTTTCAGTTTTGTCAGACGTTTGTAAAATTCTTACAGTAGGCTTTTTGCGCAATTTGAGCATTTCTAGCATGTTTAATTGAAATTGGAAATTTACATTTTTCACTTTTGTCAGACAATTGCAATATTCTCACAATAAGCTAATTAGCTCAATTGGAGCATTTCTAGCATGTTTGGTTTAAATTGGAAATTTACATTTTTCAGTTTTGTCAGACGTTTGTAAAATTCTTACAGTAGGCTTTTTGCGCAATTTGAGCATTTCTAGCATGTTTGGTTGAAATTGGAAATTTACATTTTTCACTTTTGTCAGACAATTGCAATATTCTCACAATAAGCTAATTAGCTCAATTGGAGCATTTCTAGCATGTTTGGTTGAAATTGGAAATTTACATTTTTCACTTTTGTCAGACAATTGCAATATTCTCACAATAAGCTAATTAGCTCAATTGGAGCATTTCTAGCATGTTCGGTTGAAATTGGAAATTTACATTTTTCAGTGTTGTCAGACGTTTGTAATCTTCTCACAATAAGCTAATTAGCTCAATTGGAGCATTTCTAGCATGTTTGGTTGAAATTGGAAATTTACATTTTTCACTTTTGTCAGACAATTGCAATATTCTCACAATAAGCTAATTAGCTCAATTGGAGCATTTCTAGCATGTTTGGTTGAAATTGGAAATTTACATTTTTCACTCTTGTCAGACAGTTGCAATATTCTCTCAATAAGCTAATTAGCTCATTTGGAGCATTTCTAGCATGTTCGGTTGAAATTGGAAATTTACATTTTTCAGTTTTGTCAGACGTTTGTAAAATTCTTACAGTAGGCTTTTTGCGCAATTTGAGCATTTCTAGCATGTTTAATTGAAATTGGAAATTTACATTTTTCACTTTTGTCAGACAATTGCAATATTCTCACAATAAGCTAATTAGCTCAATTGGAGCATTTCTAGCATGTTTGGTTTAAATTGGAAATTTACATTTTTCAGTTTTGTCAGACGTTTGTAAAATTCTTACAGTAGGCTTTTTGCGCAATTTGAGCATTTCTAGCATGTTTAATTGAAATTGGAAATTTACATTTTTCACTTTTGTCAGACAATTGCAATATTCTCACAATAAGCTAATTAGCTCAATTGGAGCATTTCTAGCATGTTTGGTTGAAATTGGAAATTTACATTTTTCATTTTCGTCAGACAATTGCAATATTCTCTCAATAAGCTAATTAGCTCATTTGGAGCATTTCTAGCATGTTTGGTTGAAATTAGAAATTTACATTTTTCAGTGTTGTCAGACGTTTGTAATATTCTCACAATAAGCTAATTAGCTCAATTGGAGCATTTCTAGCATGTTTGGTTGAAATTGGAAATTTACATTTTTCAATTTTGTTAGACGTTTGTAATATTCTCACAATAAGCTAATTAGCTCAATTGGAGCATTTCTAGCATGTTTGGTTGAAGTTGGAAATTTACATTTTTCACTTTTGTCAGACAATTGCAATATTCTCTCAATAAGCTAATTAGCTCATTTGGAGCATTTCTAGCATGTTTGGTTGAAATTAGAAATTTACATTTTTCAGTGTTGTCAGACGTTTGTAATATTCTCACAATAAGCTAATTAGCTCAATTGGAGCATTTCTAGCATGTTTGGTTGAAATTGGAAATTTACATTTTTCAGTGTTGTCAGATGTTTGTAATATTCTCACAATAAGCTAATTAGCTCAATTGGAGCATTTTTAGCATGTTTGGTTGAAATTGGAAATTTACATTTTTCACTTTTGTCAGACAATTGCAATATTCTCACATTAAGCTAATTAGCTCATATGGAGCATTTCTAGCATGTTTGGTTGAAATTGGAAATTTACATTTTTCAATTTTGTTAGACGTTTGTAATATTCTCACAATAAGCTAATTAGCTCAATTGGAGCATTTCTAGCATGTTTGGTTGAAATTGGAAATTTACATTTTTCAGTGTTGTCAGACAGTTGCAATATTCTCACAATAAGCTAATTAGCTCATTTGGAGCATTTCTAGCATGTTTGGTTGAAATTGGAAATTTACATTTTTCACTTTTGTCAGACAATTGCAAAATTCTCACAATAAGCTAATTAGCTCAATCGGAGCATTTCTAGCATGTTTGGTTGAAATTGGAAATTTACATTTTTCACTTTTGTCAGACAATTGCAAAATTCTCACAATAAGCTAATTAGGTCAATTGGAGCATTTCTAGCATGTTTGGTTGAAATTGGAAATTTACATTTTTCACTTTTGTCAGACAATTGCAAAATTCTCACAATAAGCTAATTAGCTCAATCGGAGCATTTCTAGCATGTTTGGTTGAAATTGGAAATTCACATTTTTCAGTTTCGTTAGACGTTTGTAATATTCTCACAATAAGCTAATTAGCTCAATTGGAGCATTTCTAGCATGTTTGGTTGAAATTGGAAAATTAAAATTTTCAGTTTTGTCAGACGTTTGTAATATTCTCACAATAAGCTAATTAGCTCAATTGGAGCATTTCTAGCATGTTTGGTTGAAATCGGAAACTTACATTTTTCACTTTTGTCAGACAATTGCAATAATTTTTCAATAAGCTAATTAGCTCAATTGGAGCATTTCTAGCATGTTTGGTTGAAATTGGAAATTTACATTTTTCACTTTTGTCAGACAATTGCAATATTCTCACAATACGCTAATTAGCTCAATTGGAGCATTTCTAGCATGTTTGGTTGAAATTGGAAATTTACATTTTTCACTTTTGTCAGACAATTGCAATATTCTCTCAATAAGCTAATTAGCTCATTTGGAGCATTTCTAGCATGTTTGGTTGAAATTAGAATTTTACATTTTTCAGTGTTGTCAGACGTTTGTAATATTCTCACAATAAGCTAATTAGCTCAATTGGAGTATTTCTAGCATGTTTGGTTGAAATTGGAAATTTACATTTTTCACTTTTGTCAGACAATTGCAATATTCTCACAATAAGCTAATTAGCTCAATTGGAGCATTTCTAGCATGTTTGGTTGAAATTGGAAATTTACATTTTTCAATTTTGTTAGACGTTTGTAATATTCTCACAATAAGCTAATTAGCTCAATTGGAGCATTTCTAGCATGTTTGGTTGAAATTGGAAATTTACATTTTTCACTTTTGTCAGACAATTGCAATATTCTCACAATAAGCTAATTAGCTCAATTGGAGCATTTCTAGCATGTTTGGTTGAAATTAAAAATTTACATTTTTCAGTGTTGTCAGACGTTTGTAATATTCTCACAATAAGCTAACTAGCTCAATTGGAGCATTTCTAGCATGTTTGGTTGAAATTGGAAATTTACGTTTTTCAGTTTTGTCAGACAGTTGTAAAATTCTTACAGTAGGCTTATTTGCGCAATTTGAGCATTTCTAGCATGTTTGGTTGAAATTGGAAATTTACATTTTTCACTTTTGTCAGACAATTGCAATATTCTCACAATAAGCTAATTAGCTCAATTGGAGCATTTCTAGCATCTTCGGTTGAAATTGGAAATTTACATTTTTCAGTGTTGTCAGACGTTTGTAAAATTCTTACAGTAGGCTTGTTTGCGCAATTTGAGCATTTCTAGCATGTTTGGTTGAAATTGGAAGTTTACTTTTTTCACTTTTGTCAGACAATTGCAATATTCTCACAATAAGCTAATTAGCTCAATTGGAGCATTTCTAGCATGTTTGGTTGAAATTGGAAATTTACATTTTTCAGACGTTTGTAATATTCTCACAATAAGCTAATTAGCTAAATTGGAGCATTTGTAACATGTTTGGTTGAAATTGCAAATTTACATTTTTCAGTTCTGTCAGACAATTGCAATATTCTCACAATAAGCTAATTAGCTCAATTGGAGCATTTCTAGCATGTTTGGTTGAAATTGGAAATTTACATTTTTCAATTTTGTTAGACGTTTGTAATATTCTCACAATAAGCTAATTAGCTCAATTGGAGCATTTCTAGCATGTTTGGTTGAAATTGGAAATTTACATTTTTCACTTTTGTCAGACAATTGCAATATTCTCACAATAAGCTAATTAAATCAATTGGAGCATTTCTAGCATGTTTGGTTGAAATTGGAAATTTACATTTTTCACTTTTGTCAGACAGTTGCAATATTCTCTCAATAAGCTAATTAGCTCATTTGGAGCATTTCTAGCATGTTTGGTTGAAATTAGAAATTTACATTTTTCAGTGTTGTCAGACGTTTGTAATATTCTCACAATAAGCTAATTAGCTCAATTGGAGCATTTCTAGCATGTTTGGTTGAAATTGGAAATTTACATTTTTCAGTTTTGTCAGACGTTTGTAAAATTCTTACAGTAGGCTTGTTTGCGCAATTTGAGCATTTCTAGCATGTTTAATTGAAATTGGAAATTTACATTTTTCACTTTTGTCAGACAATTGCAATATTCTCACAATAAGCTAATTAGCTCAATTGGAGCATTTCGAGCATGTTTGGTTTAAATTGGAAATTTACATTTTTCAGTGTTGTCAGACGTTTGTAATATTCTCACAATAAGCTAATTAGCTCAATTGGAGCATTTCTAGCATGTTTGGTTGAAATTGGAAATTTACATTTTTCACTTTTGTCAGACAATTGCAATATTCTCACAATAAGCTAATTAGCTCATTTGGAGCATTTCTAGCATGTTTGGTTGAAATTGGAAATTTACATTTTTCAATTTTGTTAGACGTTTGTAATATTCTCACAATAAGCTAATTAGCTCAATTGGAGCATTTCTAGCATGTTTGGTTGAAATTGGAAATTTACATTTTTCACTTTTGTCAGACAATTGCAATATTCTCACAATAAGCTAATTAGCTCAATTGGAGCATTTCTAGCATGTTTGGTTGAAATTGGAAATTTACATTTTTCACTTTTGTCAGACAATTGCAATATTCTCTCAATAAGCTAATTAGCTCGTTTGGAGCATTTCTAGCATGTTTGGTTGAAATTAGAATTTTACATTTTTCAGTGTTGTCAGACGTTTGTAATATTCTCACAATAAGCTAATTAGCTCAATTGGAGCATTTCTAGCATGTTTGGTTGAAATTGGAAATTTACATTTTTCACTTTTGTCAGACAATTGCAATATTCTCACAATAAGCTAATTAGCTCAATTGGAGCATTTCTAGCATGTTTGGTTGAAATTGGAAATTTACATTTTTCACTTTTGTCAGACAGTTGCAATATTCTCTCAATAAGCTAATTAGCTCATTTGGAGCATTTCTAGCATGTTTGGTTGAAATTAGAAATTTACATTTTTCAGTGTTGTCAGACGTTTGTAATATTCTCACAATAAGCTAATTAGCTCAATTGGAGCATTTCTAGCATGTTTGGTTGAAATTGGAAATTTACATTTTTCACTTTTGTCAGACGTTTGTAAAATTCTTACAGTAGGCTTATTTGCGCAATTTGAGCATTTCTAGCATGTTTAATTGAAATTGGAAATTTACATTTTTCACTTTTGTCAGACAATTGCAATATTCTCACATTAAGCTAATTAGCTCAATTGGAGCATTTCTAGCATGTTTGGTTTAAATTGGGAATTTACATTTTTCAGTGTTGTCAGACGTTTGTAATATTCTCACAATAAGCTAATTAGCTCAATTGGAGCAATTCTAGCATGTTTGGTTGAAATTGGAAATTTACATTTTTCACTTTTGTCAGACAATTGCAATATTCTCACAATAAGCTAATTAGCTCAATTGGAGCATTTCTAGCATGTTCGGTTGAAATTGGAAATTTACATTTTTCAGTGTTGTCAGACGTTTGTAATCTTCTCACAATAAGCTAATTAGCTCAATTGGAGCATTTCTAGCATGTTTGGTTGAAATTGGAAATTTACATTTTTCACTTTTGTCAGACAATTGCAATATTCTCACAATAAGCTAATTAGCTCAATTGGAGCATTTCTAGCATGTTCGGTTGAAATTGGAAATTTACATTTTTCACTTTTGTCAGACAATTGCAATAATCTCACAGTAAGCTAATTAGCTGAATTGGAGCAATTTTAGCATGTTTGGTTGAAATTGGAAATTTACATTTTTCACTTTTGTCAGACAATTGCAATATTCTCACAATAAGCTAATTAGCTCAATTGGAGCATTTCTAGCATGTTCGGTTGAAATTGGAAATTTACATTTTTCAGTGTTGTCAGACGTTTGTAATCTTCTCACAATAAGCTAATTAGCTCAATTGGAGCATTTCTAGCATGTTTGGTTGAAATTGGAAATTTACATTTTTCACTTTTGTCAGACAATTGCAATATTCTCACAATAAGCTAATTAGCTCAATTGGAGCATTTCTAGCATGTTTGGTTGAAATTGGAAATTTACATTTTTCACTTTTGTCAGACAATTGCAATATTCTCTCAATAAGCTAATTAGCTCATTTGGAGCATTTCTAGCATGTTTGGTTGAAATTAGAATTTTACATTTTTCAGTGTTGTCAGACGTTTGTAATATTCTCACAATAAGCTAATTAGCTCAATTGGAGCATTTCTAGCATGTTTGGTTGAAATTGGAAATTTACATTTTTCACTTTTGTCAGACAATTGCAATATTCTCACAATAAGCTAATTAGCTCAATTGGAGCATTTCTAGCATGTTTGGTTGAAATTGGAAATTTACATTTTTCACTCTTGTCAGACAGTTGCAATATTCTCTCAATAAGCTAATTAGCTCATTTGGAGCATTTCTAGCATGTTTGGTTGAAATTAGAAATTTACATTTTTCAGTGTTGTCAGACGTTTGTAATTTTCTCACAATAAGCTAATTAGCTCAATTGGAGCATTTCTAGCATGTTTGGTTGAAATTGGAAATTTACATTTTTCAGTTTTGTCAGACAATTGCAATATTCTCACAATAAGCTAATTAGCTCAATTGGAGCATTTCTAGCAAGTTTGGTTTAAATTGGGAATTTACATTTTTCAGTGTTGTCAGACGTTTGTAATATTCTCACAATAAGCTAATTAGCTCAATTGGAGCATTTCTAGCATGTTTGGTTGAAATTGGAAATTTACATTTTTCACTTTTGTCAGACAATTGCAATATTCTCACAATAAGCTAATTAGCTCAATTGGAGCATTTCTAGCATGTTTGGTTTAAATTGGGAATTTACATTTTTCAGTGTTGTCAGACGTTTGTAATATTCTGACAATAAGCTAATTAGCTCAATTGGAGCATTTCTAGCATGTTTGGTTGAAATTGGAAATTTACATTTTTCACTTTTGTCAGACAATTGCAATATTCTCACAATAAGCTAATTAGCTCAATTGGAGCATTTCTAGCATGTTTGGTTGAAATTGGAAATTTACATTTTTCAATTTTGTTAGACGTTTGTAATATTCTCACAATAAGCTAATTAGCTAAATTGGAGCATTTCTAGCATGTTTGGTTGAAATTGGAAATTTACATTTTTCACTTTTGTCAGACAATTGCAATATTCTCACAATAAGCTAATTAGCTCAATTGGAGCATTTCTAGCATGTTTGGTTGAAATTGGAAATTTAGATTTTTCACTTTTGTCAGACAATTGCAATATTCTCTCAATAAGCTAATTAGCTCATTTGGAGCATTTCTAGCATGTTTGGTTGAAATTAGAAATTTACATTTTTCAGTGTTGTCAGACGTTTGTAATATTCTCACAATAAGCTAATTAGCTCAATTGGAGCATTTCTAGCATGTTTGGTTGAAATTGGAAATTTACATTTTTCACTTTTGTCAGACGTTTGTAAAATTCTTACAGTAGGCTTATTCGCGCAATTTGAGCATTTCTAGCATGTTTGGTTGAAATTGGAAATTTACATTTTTCACTTTTGTCAGACAATTGCAATATTCTCACAATAAGCTAATTAGCTCAATTGGAGCATTTCTAGCATGTTCGGTTGAAATTGGAAATTTACATTTTTCACTTTTGTCAGACAATTGCAATAATCTCACAGTAAGCTAATTAGCTGAATTGGAGCAATTTTAGCATGTTTGGTTGAAATTGGAAATTTACATTTTTCACTTTTGTCAGACAATTGCAATATTCTCACAATAAGCTAATTAGCTCAATTGGAGCATTTCTAGCATGTTCGGTTGAAATTGGAAATTTACATTTTTCAGTGTTGTCAGACGTTTGTAATCTTCTCACAATAAGCTAATTAGCTCAATTGGAGCATTTCTAGCATGTTTGGTTGAAATTGGAAATTTACATTTTTCACTTTTGTCAGACAATTGCAATATTCTCACAATAAGCTAATTAGCTCAATTGGAGCATTTCTAGCATGTTTGGTTGAAATTGGAAATTTACATTTTTCACTCTTGTCAGACAGTTGCAATATTCTCTCAATAAGCTAATTAGCTCATTTGGAGCATTTCTAGCATGTTCGGTTGAAATTAGAAATTTACATTTTTCAGTGTTGTCAGACGTTTGTAATTTTCTCACAATAAGCTAATTAGCTCAATTGGAGCATTTCTAGCATGTTTGGTTGAAATTGGAAATTTACATTTTTCAGTTTTGTCAGACGTTTGTAAAATTCTTACAGTAGCCTTTTTGCGCAATTTGAGCATTTCTAGCATGTTTAATTGAAATTGGAAATTTACATTTTTCACTTTTGTCAGACAATTGCAATATTCTCACAATAAGCTAATTAGCTCAATTGGAGCATTTCTAGCATGTTTGGTTTAAATTGGAAATTTACATTTTTCAGTGTTGTCAGACGTTTGTAATATTCTCACAATAAGCTAATTAGCTCAATTGGAGCATTTCTAGCATGTTTGGTTGAAATTGGAAATTTACATTTTTCACTTTTGTCAGACAATTGCAATATTCTCACAATAAGCTAATTAGCTCAATTGGAGCATTTCTAGCATGTTTGGTTGAAATTGGAAATTTACATTTTTCAATTTTGTTAGACGTTTGTAATATTCTCACAATAAGCTAATTAGCTCAATTGGAGCATTTCTAGCATGTTTGGTTGAAATTGGAAATTTACATTTTTCACTTTTGTCAGACAATTGCAATATTCTCACAATAAGCTAATTAGCTCAATTGGAGCATTTCTAGCATGTTTGGTTGAAATTGGAAATTTACATTTTTCATTTTCGTCAGACAATTGCAATATTCTCTCAATAAGCTAATTAGCTCATTTGGAGCATTTCTAGCATGTTTGGTTGAAATTAGAAATTTACATTTTTCAGTGTTGTCAGACGTTTGTAATATTCTCACAATAAGCTAATTAGCTCAATTGGAGCATTTCTAGCATGTTTGGTTGAAATTGGAAATTTACATTTTTCAATTTTGTTAGACGTTTGTAATATTCTCACAATAAGCTAATTAGCTCAATTGGAGCATTTCTAGCATGTTTGGTTTAAATTGGAAATTTACATTTTTCAGTGTTGTCAGACGTTTGTAATATTCTCACAATAAGCTAATTAGCTCAATTGGAGCATTTCTAGCATGTTTGGTTGAAATTGGAAATTTACATTTTTCACTTTTGTCAGACAATTGCAAAATTCTCACAATAAGCTAATTAGGTCAATTGGAGCATTTCTAGCATGTTTGGTTGAAATTGGAAATTTACATTTTTCACTTTTGTCAGACAATTGCAAAATTCTCACAATAAGCTAATTAGCTCAATCGGAGCATTTCTAGCATGTTTGGTTGAAATTGGAAATTCACATTTTTCAGTTTCGTTAGACGTTTGTAATATTCTCACAATAAGCTAATTAGCTCAATTGGAGCATTTCTAGCATGTTTGGTTGAAATTGGAAAATTAAAATTTTCAGTTTTGTCAGACGTTTGTAATATTCTCACAATAAGCTAATTAGCTCAATTGGAGCATTTCTAGCATGTTTGGTTGAAATCGGAAACTTACATTTTTCACTTTTGTCAGACAATTGCAATAATTTTTCAATAAGCTAATTAGCTCAATTGGAGCATTTCTAGCATGTTTGGTTGAAATTGGAAATTTACATTTTTCACTTTTGTCAGACAATTGCAATATTCTCACGATACGCTAATTAGCTCAATTGGAGCATTTCTAGCATGTTTGGTTGAAATTGGAAATTTACATTTTTCACTTTTGTCAGACAATTGCAATATTCTCTCAATAAGCTAATTAGCTCATTTGGAGCATTTCTAGCATGTTTGGTTGAAATTAGAATTTTACATTTTTCAGTGTTGTCAGACGTTTGTAATATTCTCACAATAAGCTAATTAGCTCAATTGGAGTATTTCTAGCATGTTTGGTTGAAATTGGAAATTTACATTTTTCACTTTTGTCAGACAATTGCAATATTCTCACAATAAGCTAATTAGCTCAATTGGAGCATTTCTAGCATGTTTGGTTGAAATTGGAAATTTACATTTTTCAATTTTGTTAGACGTTTGTAATATTCTCACAATAAGCTAATTAGCTCAATTGGAGCATTTCTAGCATGTTTGGTTGAAATTGGAAATTTACATTTTTCACTTTTGTCAGACAATTGCAATATTCTCACAATAAGCTAATTAGCTCAATTGGAGCATTTCTAGCATGTTTGGTTGAAATTAGAAATTTACATTTTTCAGTGTTGTCAGACGTTTGTAATATTCTCACAATAAGCTAACTAGCTCAATTGGAGCATTTCTAGCATGTTTGGTTGAAATTGGAAATTTACGTTTTTCAGTTTTGTCAGACAGTTGTAAAATTCTTACAGTAGGCTTATTTGCGCAATTTGAGCATTTCTAGCATGTTTGGTTGAAATTGGAAATTTACATTTTTCACTTTTGTCAGACAATTGCAATATTCTCACAATAAGCTAATTAGCTCAATTGGAGCATTTCTAGCATCTTCGGTTGAAATTGGAAATTTACATTTTTCAGTGTTGTCAGACGTTTGTAAAATTCTTACAGTAGGCTTGTTTGCGCAATTTGAGCATTTCTAGCATGTTTGGTTGAAATTGGAAGTTTACTTTTTTCACTTTTGTCAGACAATTGCAATATTCTCACAATAAGCTAATTAGCTCAATTGGAGCATTTCTAGCATGTTTGGTTGAAATTGGAAATTTACATTTTTCAGACGTTTGTAATATTCTCACAATAAGCTAATTAGCTAAATTGGAGCATTTCTAACATGTTTGGTTGAAATTGCAAATTTACATTTTTCAGTTCTGTCAGACAATTGCAATATTCTCACAATAAGCTAATTAGCTCAATTGGAGCATTTCTAGCATGTTTGGTTGAAATTGGAAATTTACATTTTTCAATTTTGTTAGACGTTTGTAATATTCTCACAATAAGCTAATTAGCTCAATTGGAGCATTTCTAGCATGTTTGGTTGAAATTGGAAATTTACATTTTTCACTTTTGTCAGACAATTGCAATATTCTCACAATAAGCTAATTAAATCAATTGGAGCATTTCTAGCATGTTTGGTTGAAATTGGAAATTTACATTTTTCACTTTTGTCAGACAGTTGCAATATTCTCTCAATAAGCTAATTAGCTCATTTGGAGCATTTCTAGCATGTTTGGTTGAAATTAGAAATTTACATTTTTCAGTGTTGTCAGACGTTTGTAATATTCTCACAATAAGCTAATTAGCTCAATTGGAGCATTTCTAGCATGTTTGGTTGAAATTGGAAATTTACATTTTTCAGTTTTGTCAGACGTTTGTAAAATTCTTACAGTAGGCTTATTTGCGCAATTTGAGCATTTCTAGCATGTTTAATTGAAATTGGAAATTTACATTTTTCACTTTTGTCAGACAATTGCAATATTCTCACAATAAGCTAATTAGCTCAATTGGAGCATTTCGAGCATGTTTGGTTTAAATTGGAAATTTACATTTTTCAGTGTTGTCAGACGTTTGTAATATTCTCACAATAAGCTAATTAGCTCAATTGGAGCATTTCTAGCATGTTTGGTTGAAATTGGAAATTTACATTTTTCACTTTTGTCAGACAATTGCAATATTCTCACAATAAGCTAATTAGCTCATTTGGAGCATTTCTAGCATGTTTGGTTGAAATTGGAAATTTACATTTTTCAATTTTGTTAGACGTTTGTAATATTCTCACAATAAGCTAATTAGCTCAATTGGAGCATTTCTAGCATGTTTGGTTGAAATTGGAAATTTACATTTTTCACTTTTGTCAGACAATTGCAATATTCTCACAATAAGCTAATTAGCTCAATTGGAGCATTTCTAGCATGTTTGGTTGAAATTGGAAATTTACATTTTTCACTTTTGTCAGACAATTGCAATATTCTCTCAATAAGCTAATTAGCTCGTTTGGAGCATTTCTAGCATGTTTGGTTGAAATTAGAATTTTACATTTTTCAGTGTTGTCAGACGTTTGTAATATTCTCACAATAAGCTAATTAGCTCAATTGGAGCATTTCTAGCATGTTTGGTTGAAATTGGAAATTTACATTTTTCACTTTTGTCAGACAATTGCAATATTCTCACAATAAGCTAATTAGCTCAATTGGAGCATTTCTAGCATGTTTGGTTGAAATTGGAAATTTACATTTTTCACTTTTGTCAGACAGTTGCAATATTCTCTCAATAAGCTAATTAGCTCATTTGGAGCATTTCTAGCATGTTTGGTTGAAATTAGAAATTTACATTTTTCAGTGTTGTCAGACGTTTGTAATATTCTCACAATAAGCTAATTAGCTCAATTGGAGCATTTCTAGCATGTTTGGTTGAAATTGGAAATTTACATTTTTCACTTTTGTCAGACGTTTGTAAAATTCTTACAGTAGGCTTATTTGCGCAATTTGAGCATTTCTAGCATGTTTAATTGAAATTGGAAATTTACATTTTTCACTTTTGTCAGACAATTGCAATATTCTCACAATAAGCTAATTAGCTCAATTGGAGCATTTCTAGCATGTTCGGTTGAAATTGGAAATTTACATTTTTCAGTGTTGTCAGACGTTTGTAATCTTCTCACAATAAGCTAATTAGCTCAATTGGAGCATTTCTAGCATGTTTGGTTGAAATTGGAAATTTACATTTTTCACTTTTGTCAGACAATTGCAATATTCTCACAATAAGCTAATTAGCTCAATTGGAGCATTTCTAGCATGTTTGGTTGAAATTGAAAATTTACATTTTTCAATTTTGTTAGACGTTTGTAATATTCTCACAATAAGCTAATTAGCTAAATTGGAGCATTTCTAGCATGTTTGGTTGAAATTGGAAATTTACATTTTTCACTTTTGTCAGACAATTGCAATATTCTCACAATAAGCTAATTAGCTCAATTGGAGCATTTCTAGCATGTTTGGTTGAAATTGGAAATTTACATTTTTCACTTTTGTCAGACAATTGCAATATTCTCTCAATAAGCTAATTAGCTCATTTGGAGCATTTCTAGCATGTTTGGTTGAAATTAGAAATTTACATTTTTCAGTGTTGTCAGACGTTTGTAATATTCTCACAATAAGCTAATTAGCTCAATTGGAGCATTTCTAGCATGTTTGGTTGAAATTGGAAATTTACATTTTTCACTTTTGTCAGACGTTTGTAAAATTCTTACAGTAGGCTTATTCGCGCAATTTGAGCATTTCTAGCATGTTTGGTTGAAATTGGAAATTTACATTTTTCACTTTTGTCAGACAATTGCAATATTCTCACAATAAGCTAATTAGCTCAATTGGAGCATTTCTAGCATGTTCGGTTGAAATTGGAAATTTACATTTTTCACTTTTTTCAGACAATTGCAATAATCTCACAGTAAGCTAATTAGCTGAATTGGAGCAATTTTAGCATGTTTGGTTGAAATTGGAAATTTACATTTTTCACTTTTGTCAGACAATTGCAATATTCTCACAATAAGCTAATTAGCTCAATTGGAGCATTTCTAGCATGTTCGGTTGAAATTGGAAATTTACATTTTTCAGTGTTGTCAGACGTTTGTAATCTTCTCACAATAAGCTAATTAGCTCAATTGGAGCATTTCTAGCATGTTTGGTTGAAATTGGAAATTTACATTTTTCACTTTTGTCAGACAATTGCAATATTCTCACAATAAGCTAATTAGCTCAATTGGAGCATTTCTAGCATGTTTGGTTGAAATTGGAAATTTACATTTTTCACTCTTGTAAGACAGTTGCAATATTCTCTCAATAAGCTAATTAGCTCATTTGGAGCATTTCTAGCATGTTCGGTTGAAATTAGAAATTTACATTTTTCAGTGTTGTCAGACGTTTGTAATTTTCTCACAATAAGCTAATTAGCTCAATTGGAGCATTTCTAGCATGTTTGGTTGAAATTGGAAATTTACATTTTTCAGTTTTGTCAGACGTTTGTAAAATTCTTACAGTAGGCTTTTTGCGCAATTTGAGCATTTCTAGCATGTTTAATTGAAATTGGAAATTTACATTTTTCACTTTTGTCAGACAATTGCAATATTCTCACAATAAGCTAATTAGCTCAATTGGAGCATTTCTAGCATGTTTGGTTTAAATTGGAAATTAACATTTTTCAGTGTTGTCAGACGTTTGTAATATTCTCACAATAAGCTAATTAGCTCAATTGGAGCATTTCTAGCATGTTTGGTTGAAATTGGAAATTTACATTTTTCAATTTTGTTAGACGTTTGTAATATTCTCACAATAAGCTAATTAGCTCAATTGGAGCATTTCTAGCATGTTTGGTTGAAATTGGAAATTTACATTATCCACTTTTGTCAGACAATTGCAATATTCTCTCAATAAGCTAATTAGCTCATTTGGAGCATTTCTAGCATGTTTGGTTGAAATTGGAAATTTACATTTTTCAGTGTTGTCAGACGTTTGTAATATTCTCACAATAAGCTAATTAGCTCAATTGGAGCATTTCTAGCATGTTTGGTTGAAATTAGAAATTTACATTTTTCAGTGTTGTCAGACGTTTGTAATATTCTCACAATAAGCTAATTAGCTCAATTGGAGCATTTCTAGCATGTTTGGTTGAAATTGGAAATTTACATTTTTCAGTGTTGTCAGACGTTTGTAATATTCTCACAATAAGCTAATTAGCTCATTTGGAGCATTTCTAGCATGTTTGGTTGAAATTGGAAATTTACATTATCCACTTTTGTCAGACAATTGCAATATTCTCTCAATAAGCTAATTAGCTCAATTGGAGCATTTCTAGCATGTTTGGTTGAAATTGGAAATTTACATTTTTCAATTTTGTTAGACGTTTGTAATATTCTCACAATAAGCTAATTAGCTCAATTGGAGCATTTCTAGCATGTTTGGTTGAAATTGGAAATTTACATTTTTCACTTTTGTCAGACAATTGCAATATTCTCACAATAAGCTAATTAGCTCAATTGGAGCATTTCTAGCATGTTTGGTTGAAATTGGAATTTTACATTTTTCACTCTTGTAAGACAGTTGCAATATTCTTTCAACAAGCTAATTAGCTCATTTGGAGCATTTCTAGCATGTTTGGTTGAAATTGGAAATTTACATTTTTCAATTTTGTTAGACGTTTGTAATATTCTCACAATAAGCTAATTAGCTCAATTGGAGCATTTCTAGCATGTTCGGTTGAAATTAGAAATTTACATTTTTCAGTGTTGTCAGACGTTTGTAATTTTCTCACAATAAGCTAATTAGCTCAATTGGAGCATTTCTAGCATGTTTGGTTGAAATTGGAAATTTACATTTTTCAGTTTTGTCAGACGTTTGTAAAATTCTTACAGTAGGCTTATTTGCGCAATTTGAGCATTTCTAGCATGTTTAATTGAAATTGGAAATTTACATTTTTCACTTTTGTCAGACAATTGCAATATTCTCACAATAAGCTAATTAGCTCAATTGGAGCATTTCGAGCATGTTTGGTTTAAATTGGAAATTTACATTTTTCAGTGTTGTCAGACGTTTGTAATATTCTCACAATAAGCTAATTAGCTCAATTGGAGCATTTCTAGCATGTTTGGTTGAAATTGGAAATTTACATTTTTCACTTTTGTCAGACAATTGCAATATTCTCACAATAAGCTAATTAGCTCATTTGGAGCATTTCTAGCATGTTTGGTTGAAATTGGAAATTTACATTTTTCAATTTTGTTAGACGTTTGTAATATTCTCACAATAAGCTAATTAGCTCAATTGGAGCATTTCTAGCATGTTTGGTTGAAATTGGAAATTTACATTTTTCACTTTTGTCAGACAATTGCAATATTCTCACAATAAGCTAATTAGCTCAATTGGAGCATTTCTAGCATGTTTGGTTGAAATTGGAAATTTACATTTTTCACTTTTGTCAGACAATTGCAATATTCTCTCAATAAGCTAATTAGCTCATTTGGAGCATTTCTAGCATGTTTGGTTGAAATTAGAATTTTACATTTTTCAGTGTTGTCAGACGTTTGTAATATTCTCACAATAAGCTAATTAGCTCAATTGGAGCATTTCTAGCATGTTTGGTTGAAATTGGAAATTTACATTTTTCACTTTTGTCAGACAATTGCAATATTCTCACAATAAGCTAATTAGCTCAATTGGAGCATTTCTAGCATGTTTGGTTGAAATTGGAAATTTACATTTTTCACTTTTGTCAGACAGTTGCAATATTCTCTCAATAAGCTAATTAGCTCATTTGGAGCATTTCTAGCATGTTTGGTTGAAATTAGAAATTTACATTTTTCAGTGTTGTCAGACGTTTGTAATATTCTCACAATAAGCTAATTAGCTCAATTGGAGCATTTCTAGCATGTTTGGTTGAAATTGGAAATTTACATTTTTCACTTTTGTCAGACGTTTGTAAAATTCTTACAGTAGGCTTTTTGCGCAATTTGAGCATTTCTAGCATGTTTAATTGAAATTGGAAATTTACATTTTTCACTTTTGTCAGACAATTGCAATATTCTCACAATAAGCTAATTAGCTCAATTGGAGCATTTCTAGCATGTTTGGTTTAAATTGGGAATTTACATTTTTCAGTGTTGTCAGACGTTTGTAATATTCTCACAATAAGCTAATTAGCTCAATTGGAGCATTTCTAGCATGTTTGGTTGAAATTGGAAATTTACATTTTTCACTTTTGTCAGACAATTGCAATATTCTCACAATAAGCTAATTAGCTCAATTGGAGCATTTCTAGCATGTTCGGTTGAAATTGGAAATTTACATTTTTCAGTGTTGTCAGACGTTTGTAATCTTCTCACAATAAGCTAATTAGCTCAATTGGAGCATTTCTAGCATGTTTGGTTGAAATTGGAAATTTACATTTTTCACTTTTGTCAGACAATTGCAATATTCTCACAATAAGCTAATTAGCTCAATTGGAGCATTTCTAGCATGTTTGGTTGAAATTGAAAATTTACATTTTTCAATTTTGTTAGACGTTTGTAATATTCTCACAATAAGCTAATTAGCTAAATTGGAGCATTTCTAGCATGTTTGGTTGAAATTGGAAATTTACATTTTTCACTTTTGTCAGACAATTGCAATATTCTCACAATAAGCTAATTAGCTCAATTGGAGCATTTCTAGCATGTTTGGTTGAAATTGGAAATTTACATTTTTCACTTTTGTCAGACAATTGCAATATTCTCTCAATAAGCTAATTAGCTCATTTGGAGCATTTCTAGCATGTTTGGTTGAAATTAGAAATTTACATTTTTCAGTGTTGTCAGACGTTTGTAATATTCTCACAATAAGCTAATTAGCTCAATTGGAGCATTTCTAGCATGTTTGGTTGAAATTGGAAATTTACATTTTTCACTTTTGTCAGACGTTTGTAAAATTCTTACAGTAGGCTTATTCGCGCAATTTGAGCATTTCTAGCATGTTTGGTTGAAATTGGAAATTTACATTTTTCACTTTTGTCAGACAATTGCAATATTCTCACAATAAGCTAATTAGCTCAATTGGAGCATTTCTAGCATGTTCGGTTGAAATTGGAAATTTACATTTTTCACTTTTTTCCAGACAATTGCAATAATCTCACAGTAAGCTAATTAGCTGAATTGGAGCAATTTTAGCATGTTTGGTTGAAATTGGAAATTTACATTTTTCACTTTTGTCAGACAATTGCAATATTCTCACAATAAGCTAATTAGCTCAATTGGAGCATTTCTAGCATGTTCGGTTGAAATTGGAAATTTACATTTTTCAGTGTTGTCAGACGTTTGTAATCTTCTCACAATAAGCTAATTAGCTCAATTGGAGCATTTCTAGCATGTTTGGTTGAAATTGGAAATTTACATTTTTCACTTTTGTCAGACAATTGCAATATTCTCACAATAAGCTAATTAGCTCAATTGGAGCATTTCTAGCATGTTTGGTTGAATTTGGAATTTTACATTTTTCACTCTTGTAAGACAGTTGCAATATTCTCTCAATAAGCTAATTAGCTCATTTGGAGCATTTCTAGCATGTTCGGTTGAAATTAGAAATTTACATTTTTCAGTGTTGTCAGACGTTTGTAATTTTCTCACAATAAGCTAATTAGCTCAATTGGAGCATTTCTAGCATGTTTGGTTGAAATTGGAAATTTACATTTTTCAGTTTTGTCAGACGTTTGTAAAATTCTTACAGTAGGCTTTTTGCGCAATTTGAGCATTTCTAGCATGTTTAATTGAAATTGGAAATTTACATTTTTCACTTTTGTCAGACAATTGCAATATTCTCACAATAAGCTAATTAGCTCAATTGGAGCATTTCTAGCATGTTTGGTTTAAATTGGAAATTAACATTTTTCAGTGTTGTCAGACGTTTGTAATATTCTCACAATAAGCTAATTAGCTCAATTGGAGCATTTCTAGCATGTTTGGTTGAAATTGGAAATTTACATTTTTCACTTTTGTCAGACAATTGCAATATTCTCACAATAAGCTAATTAGCTCAATTGGAGCATTTCTAGCATGTTTGGTTGAAATTGGAAATTTACATTTTTCAATTTTGTTAGACGTTTGTAATATTCTCACAATAAGCTAATTAGCTCAATTGGAGCATTTCTAGCATGTTTGGTTGAAATTGGAAATTTACATTATCCACTTTTGTCAGACAATTGCAATATTCTCTCAATAAGCTAATTAGCTCATTTGGAGCATTTCTAGCATGTTTGGTTGAAATTGGAAATTTACATTTTTCAGTGTTGTCAGACGTTTGTAATATTCTCACAATAAGCTAATTAGCTCAATTGGAGCATTTCTAGCATGTTTGGTTGAAATTAGAAATTTACATTTTTCAGTGTTGTCAGACGTTTGTAATATTCTCACAATAAGCTAATTAGCTCAATTGGAGCATTTCTAGCATGTTTGGTTGAAATTGGAAATTTACATTTTTCAGTGTTGTCAGACGTTTGTAATATTCTCACAATAAGCTAATTAGCTCATTTGGAGCATTTCTAGCATGTTTGGTTGAAATTGGAAATTTACATTATCCACTTTTGTCAGACAATTGCAATATTCTCTCAATAAGCTAATTAGCCCAATTGGAGCATTTCTAGCATGTTTGGTTGAAATTGGAAATTTACATTTTTCAATTTTGTTAGACGTTTGTAATATTCTCACAATAAGCTAATTAGCTCAATTGGAGCATTTCTAGCATGTTTGGTTGAAATTAGAAATTTACATTTTTCAGTGTTGTCAGACATTTGTAATATTCTCACAATAAGCTAATTAGCTCAATTGGAGCATTTCTAGCATGTTTGGTTGAAATTGGAAATTTACATTTTTCAGTGTTGTCAGACGTTTGTAATATTCTCACAATAAACTAATTAGCTCATTTGGAGCATTTCTAGCATGTTTGGTTGAAATTGGAAATTTACATTATCCACTTTTGTCAGACAATTGCAATATTCTCTCAATAAGCTAATTAGCTCATTTGGAGCATTTCTAGCATGTTTGGTTGAAATTGGAAATTTACATTTTTCAGTGTTGTCAGACGTTTGTAATATTCTCACAATAAGCTAATTAGCTCAATTGGAGCATTTCTAGCATGTTTGGTTGAAATTGGAAATTTACATTTCTCAGTTTTGTCAGACGTTTGTAAAAATCTTACAGTAGGCTTATTTGCGCAATTTGAGCATTTCTAGCATGTTTGGTTGAAATTGGAACTTTACATTTTTCACTTTTGTCAGACAATTGCAATATTCTCACAATAAGCTAATTAGCTCAATTGGAGCATTTCTAGCATGTTTGGTTGAAATTGGAAATTAACATTTTTCAGTGTTGTCAGATGTTTGTAATATTCTCACAATAAGCTAATTAGCTCAATTGGAGCATTTCTAGCATGTTTGGTTGAAATTGGAAATTTACATTTTTCACTTTTGTCAGACAATTGCAATATTCTCACATTAAGCTAATTAGCTCATATGGAGCATTTCTAGCATGTTTGGTTGAAATTGGAAATTTACATTTTTCAATTTTGTTAGACGTTTGTAATATTCTCACAATAAGCTAATTAGCTCAATTGGAGCATTTCTAGCATGTTTGGTTGAAATTGGAAATTTACATTTTTCACTTTTGTCAGACAATTGCAAAATTCTCACAATAAGCTAATTAGCTCAATCGGAGCATTTCTAGCATGTTTGGTTGAAATTGGAAATTTACATTTTTCACTTTTGTCAGACAATTGCAAAATTCTCACAATAAGCTAATTAGCTCAATTGGAGCATTTCTAGCATGTTTGGTTGAAATTGGAAATTTACATTTTTCACTTTTGTCAGACAATTGCAAAATTCTCACAATAAGCTAATTAGCTCAATCGGAGCATTTCTAGCATGTTTGGTTGAAATTGGAAATTCACATTTTTCAGTTTCGTTAGACGTTTGTAATATTCTCACAATAAGCTAATTAGCTCAATTGGAGCATTTCTAGCATGTTTGGTTGAAATCGGAAACTTACATTTTTCACTTTTGTCAGACAATTGCAATAATTTTTCAATAAGCTAATTAGCTCAATTGGAGCATTTCTAGCATGTTTGGTTGAAATTGGAAATTTACATTTTTCACTTTTGTCAGACAATTGCAATATTCTCACAATAAGCTAATTAGCACAATTGGAGCATTTCTAGCATGTTTGGTTGAAATCGGAAACTTACATTTTTCACTTTTGTCAGACAATTGCAATAATTTTTCAATAAGCTAATTAGCTCAATTGGAGCATTTCTAGCATGTTTGGTTGAAATTGGAAATTTACATTTTTCACTTTTGTCAGACAATTGCAATATTCTCACAATAAGCTAATTAGCACAATTGGAGCATTTCTAGCATGTTTGGTTAAAATTGGAAAATTAAAATTTTCAGTTTTGTCAGACGTTTGTAATATTCTCACAATAAGCTAATTAGCTCAATTGGAGCATTTCTAGCATGTTTGGTTGAAATCGGAAACTTACATTTTTCACTTTTGTCAGACAATTGCAATAATTTTTCAATAAGCTAATTAGCTCAATTGGAGCATTTCTAGCATGTTTGGTTGAAATTGGAAATTTACATTTTTCACTTTTGTCAGACAATTGCAATATTCTCACAATAAGCTAATTAGCACAATTGGAGCATTTCTAGCATGTTTGGTTAAAATTGGAAAATTACATTTTTCAGTTTTGTCAGACGTTTGTAATATTCTCACAATAAGCTAATTAGCTCAATTGGAGCATTTCTAGCATGTTTGGTTGAAATTGGAAATTTACATTTTTCAGTTTTGTCAGACGTTTGTAAAAATCTTACAGTAGGCTTGTTTGCGCAATTTGAGCATTTCTAGCATGTTTGGTTGAAATTGGAAATTTACATTTTTCACTTTTGTCAGACAATTGCAATATTCTCACAATAAGCTAATTAGCTCAATTGGAGCATTTCTAGCATGTTTGGATGAAATTGGAAATTTACATTTTTCACTTTTGTCAGACAGTTGCAATATTGTCTCAATAAGCTAATTAGCTCATTTGGAGCATTTCTAGCATGTTTGGTTGAAATTGGAAATTTACATTTTTCAGTGTTGTCAGACGTTTGTAATATTCTCACAATAAGCTAATTAGCTCAATTGGAGCATTTCTAGCATGTTTGGTTGAAATTGGAAATTTACATTTTTCAGTTTTGTCAGACGTTTGTAAAATTCTTACAGTAGGCTTATTTGCGCAATTTGAGCATTTCTAGCATGTTTAATTGAAATTGGAAATTTACATTTTTCACTTTTGTCAGACAATTGCAATATTCTCACAATAAGCTAATTAGCTCAATTGGAGCATTTCTAGCATGTTTGGTTTAAATTGGAAATTTACATTTTTCAGTGTTGTCAGACGTTTGTAATATTCTCACAATAAGCTAATTAGCTCAATTGGAGCATTTCTAGCATGTTTGGTTGAAATTGGAAATTTACATTTTTCAGTGTTGTCAGACGTTTGTAATATTCTCACAATAAGCTAATTAGCTCAATTGGAGCATTTCTAGCATGTTTGGTTGAAATTGGAAATTTACTTTTTTCACTTTTGTCAGACAATTGCAATATTCTCACAATACGCTAATTAGCTCAATTGGAGCATTTCTAGCATGTTTGGTTGAAATTGGAAATTTACATTTTTCACTTTTGTCAGACAATTGCAATATTCTCTCAATAAGCTAATTAGCTCATTTGGAGCATTTCTAGCATGTTTGGTTGAAATTAGAATTTTACATTTTTCAGTGTTGTCAGACGTTTGTAATATTCTCACAATAAGCTAATTAGCTCAATTGGAGTATTTCTAGCATGTTTGGTTGAAATTGGAAAGTTACATTTTTCACTTTTGTCAGACAATTGCAATATTCTCACAATAAGCTAATTAGCTCAATTGGAGCATTTCTAGCATGTTTGGTTGAAATTGGAAATTTACATTTTTCAATTTTGTTAGACGTTTGTAATATTCTCACAATAAGCTAATTAGCTCAATTGGAGCATTTCTAGCATGTTTGGTTGAAATTGGAAATTTACATTTTTCACTTTTGTCAGACAATTGCAATATTCTCACAATAAGCTAATTAGCTCAATTGGAGCATTTCTAGCATGTTTGGTTGAAATTAGAAATTTACATTTTTCAGTGTTGTCAGACGTTTGTAATATTCTCACAATAAGCTAACTAGCTCAATTGGAGCATTTCTAGCATGTTTGGTTGAAATTGGAAATTTACGTTTTTCAGTTTTGTCAGACGTTTGTAAAATTCTTACAGTAGGCTTATTTGCGCAATTTGAGCATTTCTAGCATGTTTGGTTGAAATTGGAAATTTACATTTTTCACTTTTGTCAGACAATTGCAATATTCTCACAATAAGCTAATTAGCTCAATTGGAGCATTTCTAGCATCTTCGGTTGAAATTGGAAATTTACATTTTTCAGTGTTGTCAGACGTTTGTAAAATTCTTACAGTAGGCTTGTTTGCGCAATTTGAGCATTTCTAGCATGTTTGGTTGAAATTGGAAGTTTACTTTTTTCACTTTTGTCAGACAATTGCAATATTCTCACAATAAGCTAATTAGCTCAATTGGAGCAATTCTAGCATGTTTGGTTGAAATTGGAAATTTACATTTTTCAGTGTTGTCAGACGTTTGTAATATTCTCACAATAAGCTAATTAGCTAGATTGGAGCATTTCTAGCATGTTTGGTTGAAATTGCAAACTTACATTTTTCAGTTCTGTCAGACAATTGCAATATTCTCACAATAAGCTAATTAGCTCAATTGGAGCATTTCTAGCATGTTTGGTTGAAGTTGGAAATTTACATTTTTCAATTTTGTTAGACGTTTGTAATATTCTCACAATAAGCTAATTAGCTCAATTGGAGCATTTCTAGCATGTTTGGTTGAAATTGGAAATTTACATTTTTCACTTTTGTCAGACAATTGCAATATTCTCACAATAAGCTAATTAAATCAATTGGAGCATTTCTAGCATGTTTGGTTGAATATGGAAATTTACATTTTTCACTTTTGTCAGACAGTTGCAATATTCTCTCAATAAGCTAATTAGCTCATTTGGAGCATTTCTAGCATGTTTGGTTGAAATTGGAAATTTACATTTTTCACTTTTGTCAGACAATTGCAATATTCTCTCAATAAGCTAATTAGCTCATTTGGAGCATTTCTAGCATGTTTGGTTGAAATTAGAAATTTACATTTTTCAGTGTTGTCAGACGTTTGTAATATTCTCACAATAAGCTAATTAGCTCAATTGGAGCATTTCTAGCATGTTTGGTTGAAATTGGAAATTTACATTTCTCAGTTTTGTCAGACGTTTGTAAAAATCTTACAGTAGGCTTATTTGCGCAATTTGAGCATTTCTAGCATGTTTGGTTGAAATTGGAACTTTACATTTTTCACTTTTGTCAGACAATTGCAATATTCTCACAATAAGCTAATTAGCTCAATTGGAGCATTTCTAGCATGTTTGGTTGAAATTGGAAATTTACATTTTTCAGTGTTGTCAGATGTTTGTAATATTCTCACAATAAGCTAATTAGCTCAATTGGAGCATTTCTAGCATGTTTGGTTGAAATTGGAAATTTACATTTTTCACTTTTGTCAGACAATTGCAATATTCTCACATTAAGCTAATTAGCTCATATGGAGCATTTCTAGCATGTTTGGTTGAAATTGGAAATTTACATTTTTCAATTTTGTTAGACGTTTGTAATATTCTCACAATAAGCTAATTAGCTCAATTGGAGCATTTCTAGCATGTTTGGTTGAAATTGGAAATTTACATTTTTCACTTTTGTCAGACAATTGCAATATTCTCACAATAAGCTAATTAGCTCAATTGGAGCATTTCTAGCATGTTTGGTTGAAATTGGAAATTTACATTTTTCAGTGTTGTCAGACAGTTGCAATATTCTCACAATAAGCTAATTAGCTCATTTGGAGCATTTCTAGCATGTTTGGTTGAAATTGGAAATTTACATTTTTCACTTTTGTCAGACAATTGCAAAATTCTCACAATAAGGTAATTAGCTCAATCGGAGCATTTCTAGCATGTTTGGTTGAAATTGGAAATTTACATTTTTCACTTTTGTCAGACAATTGCAAAATTCTCACAATAAGCTAATTAGCTCAATTGGAGCATTTCTAGCATGTTTGGTTGAAATTGGAAATTTACATTTTTCACTTTTGTCAGACAATTGCAAAATTCTCACAATAAGCTAATTAGCTCAATCGGAGCATTTCTAGCATGTTTGGTTGAAATTGGAAATTCACATTTTTCAGTTTCGTTAGACGTTTGTAATATTCTCACAATAAGCTAATTAGCTCAATCGGAGCATTTCTAGCATGTTTGGTTGAAATTAGAAATTTACATTTTTCAGTGTTGTCAGACGTTTGTAATATTCTCACAATAAGCTAATTAGCTCAATTGGAGCATTTCTAGCATGTTTGGTTGAAATTGGAAATTTACATTTTTCACTTTTGTCAGACAATTGCAATATTCTCACAATACGCTAATTAGCTCAATTGGAGCATTTCTAGCATGTTTGGTTGAAATTGGAAATTTACATTTTTCACTTTTGTCAGACAATTGCAATATTCTCTCAATAAGCTAATTAGCTCATTTGGAGCATTTCTAGCATGTTTGGTTGAAATTAGAATTTTACATTTTTCAGTGTTGTCAGACGTTTGTAATATTCTCACAATAAGCTAATTAGCTCAATTGGAGTATTTCTAGCATGTTTGGTTGAAATTGGAAAGTTACATTTTTCACTTTTGTCAGACAATTGCAATATTCTCACAATAAGCTAATTAGCTCAATTGGAGCATTTCTAGCATGTTTGGTTGAAATTGGAAATTTACATTTTTCAATTTTGTTAGACGTTTGTAATATTCTCACAATAAGCTAATTAGCTCAATTGGAGCATTTCTAGCATGTTTGGTTGAAATTGGAAATTTACATTTTTCACTTTTGTCAGACAATTGCAATATTCTCACAATAAGCTAATTAGCTCAATTGGAGCATTTCTAGCATGTTTGGTTGAAATTAGAAATTTACATTTTTCAGTGTTGTCAGACGTTTGTAATATTCTCACAATAAGCTAACTAGCTCAATTGGAGCATTTCTAGCATGTTTGGTTGAAATTGGAAATTTACGTTTTTCAGTTTTGTCAGACGTTTGTAAAATTCTTACAGTAGGCTTATTTGCGCAATTTGAGCATTTCTAGCATGTTTGGTTGAAATTGGAAATTTACATTTTTCACTTTTGTCAGACAATTGCAATATTCTCACAATAAGCTAATTAGCTCAATTGGAGCATTTCTAGCATCTTCGGTTGAAATTGGAAATTTACATTTTTCAGTGTTGTCAGACGTTTGTAAAATTCTTACAGTAGGCTTGTTTGCGCAATTTGAGCATTTCTAGCATGTTTGGTTGAAATTGGAAGTTTACTTTTTTCACTTTTGTCAGACAATTGCAATATTCTCACAATAAGCTAATTAGCTCAATTGGAGCAATTCTAGCATGTTTGGTTGAAATTGGAAATTTACATTTTTCAGTGTTGTCAGATGTTTGTAATATTCTCACAATAAGCTAATTAGCTAAATTGGAGCATTTCTAGCATGTTTGGTTGAAATTGCAAACTTACATTTTTCACTTCTGTCAGACAATTGCAATATTCTCACAATAAGCTAATTAGCTCAATTGGAGCATTTCTAGCATGTTTGGTTGAAGTTGGAAATTTACATTTTTCAATTTTGTTAGACGTTTGTAATATTCTCACAATAAGCTAATTAGCTCAATTGGAGCATTTCTAGCATGTTTGGTTGAAATTGGAAATTTACATTTTTCACTTTTGTCAGACAATTGCAATATTCTCACAATAAGCTAATTAAATCAATTGGAGCAATTCTAGCATGTTTGGTTGAATATGGAAATTTACATTTTTCACTTTTGTCAGACAGTTGCAATATTCTCTCAATAAGCTAATTAGCTCATTTGGAGCATTTCTAGCATGTTTGGTTGAAATTAGAAATTTACATTTTTCAGTGTTGTCAGACGTTTGTAATATTCTCACAATAAGCTAATTAGCTCAATTGGAGCATTTCTAGCATGTTTGGTTGAAATTGGAAATTTACATTTTTCAGTTTTGTCAGACGTTTGTAAAATTCTTACAGTAGGCTTATTTGCGCAATTTGAGCATTTTAGCATGTTTAATTGAAATTGGAAATTTACATTTTTCACTTTTGTCAGACAATTGCAATATTCTCACAATAAGCTAATTAGCTCAATTGGAGCATTTCGAGCATGTTTGGTTTAAATTGGAAATTTACATTTTTCAGTTTTGTCAGACGTTTGTAAAAATCTTACAGTAGGCTTGTTTGCGCAATTTGAGCATTTCTAGCATGTTTGGTTGAAATTGGAAATTTACATTTTTCACTTTTGTCAGACAATTGCAATATTCTCTCAATAAGCTAATTAGCTCAATTGGAGCATTTCTAGCATGTTTGGATGAAATTGGAAATTTACATTTTTCACTTTTGTCAGACAGTTGCAATATTGTCTCAATAAGCTAATTAGCTCAATTGGAGCATTTCTAGCATGTTTGGTTGAAATTGGAAATTTACATTTTTCAGTTTTGTCAGACGTTTGTAAAATTCTTACAGTAGGCTTATTTGCGCAATTTGAGCATTTCTAGCATGTTTAATTGAAATTGGAAATTTACATTTTTCACTTTTGTCAGACAATTGCAATATTCTCACAATAAGCTAATTAGCTCAATTGGAGCATTTCTAGCATGTTTGGTTTAAATTGGAAATTTACATTTTTCAGTGTTGTCAGACGTTTGTAATATTCTCACAATAAGCTAATTAGCTCAATTGGAGCATTTCTAGCATGTTTGGTTGAAATTGGAAATTTACATTTTTCAGTGTTGTCAGACGTTTGTAATATTCTCACAATAAGCTAATTAGCTCAATTGGAGCATTTCTAGCATGTTTGGTTGAAATTGGAAATTTACTTTTTTCACTTTTGTCAGACAATTGCAATATTCTCACAATACGCTAATTAGCTCAATTGGAGCATTTCTAGCATGTTTGGTTGAAATTGGAAATTTACATTTTTCACTTTTGTCAGACAATTGCAATATTCTCACAATAAGCTAATTAGCTCAATTGGAGCATTTCTAGCATGTTTGGTTGAAATTGGAAATTTACATTTTTCAGTGTTGTCAGACAGTTGCAATATTCTCACAATAAGCTAATTAGCTCATTTGGAGCATTTCTAGCATGTTTGGTTGAAATTGGAAATTTACAATTTTCACTTTTGTCAGACAATTGCAAAATTCTCACAATAAGGTAATTAGCTCAATCGGAGCATTTCTAGCATGTTTGGTTGAAATTGGAAATTTACATTTTTCACTTTTGTCAGACAATTGCAAAATTCTCACAATAAGCTAATTAGCTCAATTGGAGCATTTCTAGCATGTTTGGTTGAAATTGGAAATTTACATTTTTCACTTTTGTCAGACAATTGCAAAATTCTCACAATAAGCTAATTAGCTCAATCGGAGCATTTCTAGCATGTTTGATTGAAATCGGAAACTTACATTTTTCACTTTTGTCAGACAATTGCAGTAATTTTTCAATGAGCTAATTAGCTCAATTGGAGCATTTCTAGCATGTTTGGTTGAAATTGGAAATTTACATTTTTCACTTTTGTCAGACAATTGCAATATTCTCACAATAAGCTAATTAGCACAATTGGAGCATTTCTAGCATGTTTGGTTAAAATTGGAAAATTACATTTTTCAGTTTTGTCAGACGTTTGTAATATTCTCACAATAAGCTAATTAGCTCAATTGGAGCATTTCTAGCATGTTTGGTTGAAATTGGAAATTTACATTTTTCAGTTTTGTCAGACGTTTGTAAAAATCTTACAGTAGGCTTGTTTGCGCAATTTGAGCATTTCTAGCATGTTTGGTTGAAATTGGAAATTTACATTTTTCACTTTTGTCAGACAATTGCAATATTCTCACAATAAGCTAATTAGCTCAATTGGAGCATTTCTAGCATGTTTGGTTTAAATTGGAAATTTACATTTTTCAGTGTTGTCAGACGTTTGTAATATTCTCACAATAAGCTAATTAGCTCAATTGGAGCATTTCTAGCATGTTTGGTTGAAATTGCAAATTTACATTTTTCACTTTTGTCAGACAGTTGCAATATTCTCTCAATAAGCTAATTAGCTCATTTGGAGCATTTCTAGCATGTTTGGTTGAAATTAGAAATTTACATTTTTCAGTGTTGTCAGACGTTTGTAATATTCTCACAATAAGCTAATTAGCTCAATTGGAGCATTTCTAGCATGTTTGGTTGAAATTGGAAATTTACATTTTTCACTTTTGTCAGACAATTGCATTATTCTCACAATACGCTAATTAGCTCAATTGGAGCATTTCTAGCATGTTTGGTTGAAATTGGAAATTTACATTTTTCACTTTTGTCAGACAATTGCAATATTCTCTCAATAAGCTAATTAGCTCATTTGGAGCATTTCTAGCATGTTTGGTTGAAATTAGAATTTTACATTTTTCAGTGTTGTCAGACGTTTGTAATATTCTCACAATAAGCTAATTAGCTCAATTGGAGTATTTCTAGCATGTTTGGTTGAAATTGGAAAGTTACATTTTTCACTTTTGTCAGACAATTGCAATATTCTCACAATAAGCTAATTAGCTCAATTGGAGCATTTCTAGCATGTTTGGTTGAAATTAGAAATTTACATTTTTCAGTGTTGTCAGACGTTTGTAATATTCTCACAATAAGCTAACTAGCTCAATTGGAGCATTTCTAGCATGTTTGGTTGAAATTGGAAATTTACGTTTTTCAGTTTTGTCAGACGTTTGTAAAATTCTTACAGTAGGCTTATTTGCGCAATTTGAGCATTTCTAGCATGTTTGGTTGAAATTGGAAATTTACATTTTTCACTTTTGTCAGACAATTGCAATATTCTCACAATAAGCTAATTAGCTCAATTCGAGCATTTCTAGCATCTTCGGTTGAAATTGGAAATTTACATTTTTCAGTGTTGTCAGACGTTTGTAAAATTCTTACAGTAGGCTTGTTTGCGCAATTTGAGCATTTCTAGCATGTTTGGTTGAAATTGGAAGTTTACTTTTTTCACTTTTGTCAGACAATTGCAATATTCTCACAATAAGCTAATTAGCTCAATTGGAGCAATTCTAGCATGTTTGGTTGAAATTGGAAATTTACATTTTTCAGTGTTGTCAGATGTTTGTAATATTCTCACAATAAGCTAATTAGCTAAATTGGAGCATTTCTAGCATGTTTGGTTGAAATTGCAAACTTACATTTTTCACTTCTGTCAGACAATTGCAATATTCTCACAATAAGCTAATTAGCTCAATTGGAGCATTTCTAGCATGTTTGGTTGAAGTTGGAAATTTACATTTTTCAATTTTGTTAGACGTTTGTAATATTCTCACAATAAGCTAATTAGCTCAATTGGAGCATTTCTAGCATGTTTGGTTGAAATTGGAAATTTACATTTTTCACTTTTGTCAGACAATTGCAATATTCTCACAATAAGCTAATTAAATCAATTGGAGCATTTCTAGCATGTTTGGTTGAATATGGAAATTTACATTTTTCACTTTTGTCAGACAGTTGCAATAATCTCTCAATGAGCTAATTAGCTCATTTGGAGCATTTCTAGCATGTTTGGTTGAAATTAGAAATCTACATTTTTCAGTGTTGTCAGACGTTTGTAATATTCTCACAATAAGCTAATTAGCTCAATTGGAGCATTTCTAGCATGTTTGGTTGAAATTGGAAATTTACATTTTTCACTTTTGTCAGACAATTGCAATATTCTCACAATAAGCTAATTAGCTCATTTGGAGCATTTCTAGCATGTTTGGTTGAAATTGGAAATTTACATTTTTCACTTTTGTCAGACAATTGCAATATTCTCACAATAAGCTAATTAGCTCATTTGGAGCATTTCTAGCATGTTTGGTTGAAATTGGAAATTTACATTTTTCAGTTTTGTCAGACGTTTGTAAAATTCTTACAGTAGGCTTATTTGCGCAATTTGAGCATTTTAGCATGTTTAATTGAAATTGGAAATTTACATTTTTCACTTTTGTCAGACAATTGCAATATTCTCACAATAAGCTAATTAGCTCAATTGGAGCATTTCGAGCATGTTTGGTTTAAATTGGAAATTTACATTTTTCAGTGTTGTCAGACGTTTGTAATATTCTCACAATAAGCTAATTAGCTCAATTGGAGCATTTCTAGCATGTTTGGTTGAAATTGGAAATTTACATTTTTCACTTTTGTCAGACAATTGCAATATTCTCACAATAAGCTAATTAGCTCATTTGGAGCATTTCTAGCATGTTTGGTTGAAATTGGAAATTTACATTTTTCAATTTTGTTAGACGTTTGTAATATTCTCACAATAAGCTAATTAGCTCAATTGGAGCATTTCTAGCATGTTTGGTTGAAATTGGAAATTTACATTTTTCACTTTTGTCAGACAATTGCAATATTCTCACAATAAGCTAATTAGCTCAATTGGAGCATTTCTAGCATGTTTGGTTGAAATTGGAAATTTACATTTTTCACTTTTGTCAGACAATTGCAATATTCTCTCAATAAGCTAATTAGCTCAATTGGAGCATTTCTAGCATGTTTGGTTGAAATTAGAATTTCACATTTTTCAGTGTTGTCAGACGTTTGTAATATTCTCACAATAAGCTAATTAGCTCAATTGGAGCATTTCTAGCATGTTTGGTTGAAATTGGAAATTTACATTTTTCACTTTTGTCAGACAATTGCAATATTCTCACAATAAGCTAATTAGCTCATTTGGAGCATTTCTAGCATGTTTGGTTGAAATTGGAAATTTACATTTTTCAATTTTGTTAGACGTTTGTAATATTCTCACAATAAGCTAATTAGCTCAATTGGAGCATTTCTAGCATGTTTGGTTGAAATTGGAAATTTACATTTTTCACTTTTGTCAGACAATTGCAATATTCTCACAATAAGCTAATTAGCTCAATTGGAGCATTTCTAGCATGTTTAATTGAAATTGAAATTTACATTTTTCACTTTTGTCAGACAGTTGCAATATTCTCTCAATAAGCTAATTAGCTCATTTGGAGCATTTCTAGCATGTTTGGTTGAAATTAGAAATTTACATTTTTCAGTGTTGTCAGACGTTTGTAATATTCTCACAATAAGCTAATTAGCTCAATTAAAGCATTTCTAGCATGTTTGGTTGAAATTGGAAATTTACATTTTTCAGTTTTGTCAGACGTTTGTAAAATTCTTACAGTAGGCTTATTTGCGCAATTTGAGCATTTCTAGCATGTTTAATTGAAATTGAAAATTTACATTTTTCACTTTTGTCAGACAATTGCAATATTCTCACAATAAGCTAATTAGCTCAATTGGAGCATTTCTAGCATGTTTGGTTTAAATTGGAAATTTACATTTTTCAGTGTTGTCAGACGTTTGTAATATTCTCACAATAAGCTAATTAGCTCAATTGGAGCATTTCTAGCATGTTTGGTTGAAATTGGAAATTTACATTTTTCACTTTTGTCAGACATTTGCAATATTCTTTCAATAAGCTAATTAGCTCATTTGGAGCATTTCTAGCATGTTTGGTTGAAATTAGAAATTTACATTTTTCAGTGTTGTCAGACGTTTGTAATAATCTCACAATAAGCTAATTAGCTCAATTGGAGCATTTCTAGCATGTTTGGTTGAAATTGGAAATTTACATTTTTCACTCTTGTCAGACAGTTGCAATATTCTCTCAATGAGCTAATTAGCTCATTTGGAGCATTTCTAGCATGTTTGGTTGAAATTAGAAATTTACATTTTTCAGTGTTGTCAGACGTTTGTAATATTCTCACAATAAGCTAATTAGCTCAATTGGAGCATTTCTAGCATGTTTGGTTGAAATTGGAAATTTACATTTTTCAGTTTTGTCAGACAATTGCAATATTCTCACAATAAGCTAATTAGCTCAATTGGAGCATTTCTAGCATGTTTGGTTGAAATTGGAAATTTACATTTTTCAAATTTGTCAGACGTTTGTAAAATTCTTACAGTAGGCTTTTTGCGCAATTTGAGCATTTCTAGCATGTTTGGTTGAAATTGGAAATTTACATTTTTCAGTGTTGTCAGACGTTTGTAATATTCTCACAATAAGCTAATTAGCTAAATTGGAGCATTTCTAGCATGTTTGGTTGAAATTGGAAATTTACATTTTTCACTTTTGTCAGACAATTGCAATATTCTCACAATAAGCTAATTAGCTCAATTGGAGCATTTCTAGCATGTTTGGTTAAAATTGGAAATTTACATTTTTCATTTTTGTTAGACGTTTGTAATATTCTCACAATAAGCTAATTAGCTCAATTGGAGCATTTTTAGCATGTTTGGTTGAAATTGGAAATTTACATTTTTCACTTTTGTCAGACAATTGCAATATTCTCACAATAAGCTAATTAGCTCATTTGGAGCATTTCTAGCCTGTTTAATTGAAATTGGAAATTTACATTTTTCACTTTTGTCAGACAATTGCAATATTCTCACAATAAGCTAATTAGCTCAATTGGAGCATTTCTAGCATGTTTGGTTGAAATTGGAAATTTACATTTTTCAGTGTTGTCAGACGTTTGTAATATTCTCACAATAAGCTAATTAGCTCAATTGGAGCATTTCTAGCATGTTTAATTGAAATTGGAAATTTACATTTTTCACTTTTGTCAGACAATTGCAATATTCTCACAATAAGCTAATTAGCTCAATTGGAGCATTTCTAGCATGTTTGGTTGAAATTGGAAATTTACATTTTTCAGTTTTGTCAGACAATTGCAATATTCTCTCAATAAGCTAATTAGCTCAATTGGAGCATTTCTAGCATGTTTGGTTGAAATTGGAAATTTACATTTTTCAATTTTGTTAGACGTTTGTAATATTCTCACAATAAGCTAATTAGCTCAATTGGAGCATTTCTAGCATGTTTGGTTGAAATTGGAAATTTACATTTTTCACTTTTGTCAGACAATTGCAATATTCTCACAATAAGCTAATTAGCTCATTTGGAGCATTTCTAGCATGTTTGGTTGAAATTGGAAATTTACATTTTTCAATTTTGTTAGACGTTTGTAATATTCTCACAATAAGCTAATTAGCTCAATTGGAGCATTTCTAGCATGTTTGGTTGAAATTGGAAATTTACATTTTTCACTTTTGTCAGACAATTGCAATATTCTCACAATAAGCTAATTAGCTCAATTGGAGCATTTCTAGCATGTTTAATTGAAATTGAAATTTACATTTTTCACTTTTGTCAGACAGTTGCAATATTCTCTCAATAAGCTAATTAGCTCATTTGGAGCATTTCTAGCATGTTTGGTTGAAATTAGAAATTTACATTTTTCAGTGTTGTCAGACGTTTGTAATATTCTCACAATAAGCTAATTAGCTCAATTAAAGCATTTCTAGCATGTTTGGTTGAAATTGGAAATTTACATTTTTCAGTTTTGTCAGACGTTTGTAAAATTCTTACAGTAGGCTTATTTGCGCAATTTGAGCATTTCTAGCATGTTTAATTGAAATTGAAAATTTACATTTTTCACTTTTGTCAGACAATTGCAATATTCTCACAATAAGCTAATTAGCTCAATTGGAGCATTTCTAGCATGTTTGGTTTAAATTGGAAATTTACATTTTTCAGTGTTGTCAGACGTTTGTAATATTCTCACAATAAGCTAATTAGCTCAATTGGAGCATTTCTAGCATGTTTGGTTGAAATTGGAAATTTACATTTTTCACTTTTGTCAGACATTTGCAATATTCTTTCAATAAGCTAATTAGCTCATTTGGAGCATTTCTAGCATGTTTGGTTGAAATTAGAAATTTACATTTTTCAGTGTTGTCAGACGTTTGTAATAATCTCACAATAAGCTAATTAGCTCAATTGGAGCATTTCTAGCATGTTTGGTTGAAATTGGAAATTTACATTTTTCACTCTTGTCAGACAGTTGCAATATTCTCTCAATGAGCTAATAAGCTCATTTGGAGCATTTCTAGCATGTTTGGTTGAAATTAGAAATTTACATTTTTCAGTGTTGTCAGACGTTTGTAATATTCTCACAATAAGCTAATTAGCTCAATTGGAGCATTTCTAGCATGTTTGGTTGAAATTGGAAATTTACATTTTTCAGTTTTGTCAGACAATTGCAATATTCTCACAATAAGCTAATTAGCTCAATTGGAGCATTTCTAGCATGTTTGGTTGAAATTGGAAATTTACATTTTTCAAATTTGTCAGACGTTTGTAAAATTCTTACAGTAGGCTTATTTGCGCAATTTGAGCATTTCTAGCATGTTTGGTTGAAATTGGAAATTTACATTTTTCACTTTTGTCAGACAATTGCAATATTCTCACAATAAGCTAATTAGCTCAATTGGAGCATTTCTAGCATGTTTGGTTGAAATTGGAAATTTACATTTTTCAGTGTTGTCAGACGTTTGTAATATTCTCACAATAAGCTAATTAGCTAAATTGGAGCATTTCTAGCATGTTTGGTTGAAATTGGAAATTTACATTTTTCACTTTTGTCAGACAATTGCAATATTCTCACAATAAGCTAATTAGCTCAATTGGAGCATTTCTAGCATGTTTGGTTGAAATTGGAAATTTACATTTTTCAATTTTGTTAGACGTTTGTAATATTCTCACAATAAGCTAATTAGCTCAATTGGAGCATTTCTAGCATGTTTGGTTGAAATTGGAAATTTACATTTTTCACTTTTGTCAGACAATTGCAATATTCTCACAATAAGCTAATTAGCTCATTTGGAGCATTTCTAGCCTGTTTAATTGAAATTGGAAATTTACATTTTTCACTTTTGTCAGACAATTGCAATATTCTCACAATAAGCTAATTAGCTCAATTGGAGCATTTCTAGCATGTTTGGTTGAAATTGGAAATTTACATTTTTCAGTGTTGTCAGACGTTTGTATTATTCTCACAATAAGCTAATTAGCTCAATTGGAGCATTTCTAGCATGTTTAATTGAAATTGGAAATTTACATTTTTCACTTTTGTCAGACAATTGCAATATTCTCACAATAAGCTAATTAGCTCAATTGGAGCATTTCTAGCATGTTTGGTTGAAATTGGAAATTTACATTTTTCAGTTTTGTCAGACAATTGCAATATTCTCTCAATAAGCTAATTAGCTCAATTGGAGCATTTCTAGCATGTTTGGTTGAAATTGGAAATTTACATTTTTCAATTTTGTTAGACGTTTGTAATATTCTCACAATAAGCTAATTAGCTCAATTGGAGCATTTCTAGCATGTTTGGTTGAAATTGGAAATTTACATTTTTCAGTTTTGTCAGACGTTTGTAGTATTCTCACAATAAGCTAATTAGCTCATTTGGAGCATTTCTAGCATGTTTGGTTGAAATTGGAAATTTACATTTCTCACTTTTGTCAGACAATTGCAATATTCTCACAACAAGCTAATTAGCTCAATTGGAGCATTTCTAGCATGTTTGGTTGAAATTGGAAATTTACATTTTTCAGTGTTGTCAGACATTTGCAATATTCTTTCAATAAGCTAATTAGCTCATTTGGAGCATTTCTAGCATGTTTGGTTGAAATTAGAAATTTACATTTTTCAGTGTTGTCAGACGTTTGTAACAATCTCACAATAAGCTAATTAGCTCAATTGGAGCATTTCTAGCATGTTTGGTTGAAATTGGAAATTTACATTTTTCACTCTTGTCAGACAGTTGCAATATTCTCTCAATAAGCTAATTAGCTCATTTGAAGCATTTCTAGCATGTTTGGTTGAAATTAGAAATTTACATTTTTCAGTGTTGTCAGACGTTTGTAATATTCTCACAATAAGCTAATTAGCTCAATTGGAGCATTTCTAGCATGTTTGGTTGAAACTGGAAATTTACATTTTTCAGTTTTGTCAGACGTTTGTAAAATTCTTACAGTAGGCTTATTTGCGCAATTTGAGCATTTCTAGCATGTTTAATTGAAATTGGAAATTTACATTTTTCACTTTTGTCAGACAATTGCAATATTCTCACAATAAGCTAATTAGCTCAATTGGAGCATTTCTAGCATGTTTGGATGAAATTGGAAATTTACATTTTTCACTTTTGTCAGACAGTTGCAATATTGTCTCAATAAGCTAATTAGCTCATTTGGAGCATTTCTAGCATGTTTGGTTGAAATTGGAAATTTACATTTTTCAGTGTTGTCAGACGTTTGTAATATTCTCACAATAAGCTAATTAGCTCAATTGGAGCATTTCTAGCATGTTTGGTTGAAATTGGAAATTTACATTTTTCACTTTTGTCAGACAATTGCAAAATTCTCACAATAAGCTAATTAGCTCAATCGGAGCATTTCTAGCATGTTTGGTTGAAATTGGAAATTTACATTTTTCACTTTTGTCAGACATTTGCAAAATTCTCACAATAAGCTAATTAGCTCAATTGGAGCATTTCTAGCATGTTTGGTTGAAATTGGAATTTTACATTTTTCACTTTTGTCAGACAATTGCAAAATTCTCACAATAAGCTAATTAGCTCAATCGGAGCATTTCTAGCATGTTTGGTTGAAATTGGAAATTCACATTTTTCAGTTTCGTTAGACGTTTGTAATATTCTCACAATAAGCTAATTAGCTCAATTGGAGCATTTCTAGCATGTTTGGTTGAAATTGGAAAATTAAAATTTTCAGTTTTGTCAGACGTTTGTAATATTCTCACAATAAGCTAATTAGCTCAATTGGAGCATTTCTAGCAAGTTTGGTTGAAATCGGAAACTTACATTTTTCACTTTTGTCAGACAATTGCAATAATTTTTCAATAAGCTAATTAGCTCAATTGGAGCATTTCTAGCATGTTTGGTTGAAATTGGAAATTTACATTTTTCACTTTTGTCAGACAATTGCAATATTCTCACAATAAGCTAATTAGCTCAATTGGAGCATTTCTAGCATGTTTGGATGAAATTGGAAATTTACATTTTTCAGTTTTGTCAGACAGTTGCAATATTGTCTCAATAAGCTAATTAGCTCATTTGGAGCATTTCTAGCATGTTTGGTTGAAATTGGAAATTTACATTTTTCAGTGTTGTCAGACGTTTGTAATATTCTCACAATAAGCTAATTAGCTCAATTGGAGCATTTCTAGCATGTTTGGTTGAAATTGGAAATTTACATTTTTCAGTTTTGTCAGACGTTTGTATAATTCTTACAGTAGGCTTATTTGCGCAATTTGAGCATTTCTAGCATGTTTAATTGAAATTGGAAATTTACATTTTTCACTTTTGTCAGACAATTGCAATATTCTCACAATAAGCTAATTAGCTCAATTGGAGCATTTCTAGCATGTTTGGTTTAAATTGGAAATTTACATTTTTCAGTGTTGTCAGACGTTTGTAATATTCTCACAATAAGCTAATTAGCTCAATTGGAGCATTTCTAGCATGTTTGGTTGAAATTGGAAATTTACATTTTTCACTTTTGTCAGACAATTGCAATATTCTCTCAATAAGCTAATTAGCTCATTTGGAGCATTTCTAGCATGTTTGGTTGAAATTAGAAATTTACATTTTTCAGTGTTGTCAGACGTTTGTAATATTCTCACAATAAGCTAATTAGCTCAATTGGAGCATTTCTAGCATGTTTGGTTGAAATTGGAAATTTACATTTTTCACTTTTGTCAGACAATTGCAATATTCTCACAATAAGCTAATTAGCTCAATTGGAGCATTTCTAGCATGTTTGGATGAAATTGGAAATTTACATTTTTCAGTTTTGTCAGACAGTTGCAATATTGTCTCAATAAGCTAATTAGCTCATTTGGAGCATTTCTAGCATGTTTGGTTGAAATTGGAAATTTACATTTTTCAGTGTTGTCAGACGTTTGTAATATTCTCACAATAAGCTAATTAGCTCAATTGGAGCATTTCTAGCATGTTTGGTTGAAATTGGAAATTTACATTTTTCAGTTTTGTCAGACGTTTGTATAATTCTTACAGTAGGCTTATTTGCGCAATTTGAGCATTTCTAGCATGTTTAATTGAAATTGGAAATTTACATTTTTCACTTTTGTCAGACAATTGCAATATTCTCACAATAAGCTAATTAGCTCAATTGGAGCATTTCTAGCATGTTTGGTTTAAATTGGAAATTTACATTTTTCAGTGTTGTCAG
>NW_027045374.1:0-65000 GCF_963576615.1 Watersipora subatra
TTTGGTTGAAATTGGAAATTTACATTTTTCAGTTTTGTCAGACGTTTGTAATATTCTCACAATAAGCTAATTAGCACAATTGGAGCATTTCTAGCATGTTTGGTTGAAATTGGAAATTTACATTTTTCACTTTTTTCAGACAATTGCAATATTCTCACAATAAGCTAATTAGCTCAATTGGAACATTTCTAGCATGTTTGGTTGAAATTGGAAATTTACATTTTTCACTTTTGTCAGACAATTGCAATATTCTCACAATAAGCTAATTAGCTCAATTGGAGCATTTCTAGCATGTTTGGTTGAAATTGGAAATTTACATTTTTCAGTTTTGTCAGACGTTTGTAATATTCTCACAATAAGCTAATTAGCTCAATTGGAGCATTTCTAGCATGTTTGGTTGAAATTAGAAATTAACATTTTTCAGTTTTGTCAGACGTTTGTAAAATTCTTACAGTAGGCTTATTTGCGCAATTTGAGCATTTCTAGCATGTTTGGTTGAAATTGGAAATTTACATTTTTAAGTTTTGTCAGACGTTTGTAATATTCTCACAATAAGCTAATTAGCTCAATTGGAGCATTTCTAGCATGTTTGGTTGAAATTGGAAATTTACATTTTTCAGTTTTGTCAGACGTTTGTAATATTCTCACAATAAGCTAATTAGCTCAATTGGAGCATTTCTAGCATGTTTGGTTGAAATTGGAAATTTACATTTTTCAGTTTTGTCATACGTTTGTAATATTCTCACAATAAGCTAATTAGCTCAATTGGAGCATTTCTAGCATGTTTGGTTGAAATTGGAAATTTACATTTTTCACTTTTGTCAGACAATTGCAATATTCTCACAATAAGCTAATTAGCTCAATTGGAACATTTCTAGCATGTTTGGTTGAAATTGGAAATTTACATTTTTCACTTTTGTCAGACAATTGCAATATTCTCACAATAAGCTAATTAGCTCAATTGGAGCATTTCTAGCATGTTTGGTTGAAATTGGAAATTTACATTTTTCAGTTTTGTCAGACGTTTGTAATATTCTCACAATAAGCTAATTAGCTCAATTGGAGCATTTCTAGCATGTTTGGTTGAAATTGGAAATTTACATTTTTCACTTTTGTCAGACAATTGCAATATTCTATCAATAAGCTAATTAGCTCAATTGGAGCATTTCTAGCATGTTTGATTGAAATTGGAATTATAAATTTTTCACTTTTGTCAGACGTTTGTAATATTCTCACAATAAGCTAATTAGCTCAATTGGAGCATTTCTAGCATGTTTGGTTGAAATTGGAAATTTACATTTTTCAGTTTTGTCAGACGTTTGTAATATTCTCACAATAAGCTAATTAGCACAATTGGAGCATTTCTAGCATGTTTGGTTGAAATTGGAAATTTACATTTTTCACTTTTTTCAGACAATTGCAATATTCTCACAATAAGCTAATTAGCTCAATTGGAACATTTCTAGCATGTTTGGTTGAAATTGGAAATTTACATTTTTCACTTTTGTCAGACAATTGCAATATTCTCACAATAAGCTAATTAGCTCAATTGGAGCATTTCTAGCATGTTTGGTTGAAATTGGAAATTTACATTTTTCAGTTTTGTCAGACGTTTGTAATATTCTCACAATAAGCTAATTAGCTCAATTGGAGCATTTCTAGCATGTTTGGTTGAAATCAGAAATTTACATTTTTTACTTTTGTCAGACGTTTGTAATATTCTCACAATAAGCTAATTAGCTCAATTGGAGCATTTCTAGCATGTTTGGTTGAAATTGGAAATTTACATTTTTCAGTTTTGTCAGACGTTTGTAATATTCTCACAATGAGCTAATTAGCTCAATTGGAGCATTTCTAGCATGTTTGGTTGAAATTGGAAATTTACATTTTTAACTTTTGTCAGACGTTTGTAATATTCTAACAATAAGCTAATTAGCTCAATTGGAGCATTTCTAGCATGTTTGGTTGAAATTGGAAATTTACATTTTTCACTTTTGTCAGACAATTGCAATATGCTATCAGAAAGCTAATTAGCTCAATTGGAGCATTTCTAGCATGTTTGGTTGAAATTGGAAATTCCTATTTTTCAGTTTTGTCAGACGTTTGTAATATTCTCACAATAAGCTAATTAGCTCAATTGGAGCATTTCTAGCTTGTTTGGTTGAAATTGGAAATTTACATTTTTCAGTTTGGTCAGACGTTTGTAATATTCTCACAATAAGCTAATTAGCTCAATTGAAACATTTCTAGCATGTTTGGTTGAAATTGGAAATTTACATTTTTCAGTTTTGTCAGACGTTTGTAATATTCTCACAATAAGCTAATTAGCTCAATTGGAGCATTTCTAGCATGTTTGGTTGAAATTGGAAATTTACATTTTTAACTTTTGTCAGACGTTTGTAATATTCTAACAATAAGCTAATTAGCTCAATTGGAGCATTTCTAGCATGTTTGGTTGAAATTGGAAATTTACATTTTTCACTTTTGTCAGACAATTGCAATATTCTATCAATAAGCTAATTAGCTCAATTGGAGCATTTCTAGCATGTTTGGTTGAAATTGGAAATTCTTATTTTTCAGTTTTGTCAGACGTTTGTAATATTCTCACAATAAGCTAATTAGCTCAATTGGATCATTTCTAGCTTGTTTGGTTGAAATTGGAAATTTACATTTTTCAGTTTGGTCAGACGTTTGTAATATTCTCACAATAAGCTAATTAGCTCAATTGAAACATTTCTAGCATGTTTGGTTGAAATTGGAAATTTACATTTTTCAGTTTTGTCAGACGTTTGTAATATTCTCACAATAAGCTAATTAGCTCAATTGGAGCATTTCTAGCATGTTTGGTTGAAATTGGAAATTTACATTTTTCACTTTTGTCAGACAATTGCAATATTCTATCAATAAGCTAATTAGCTCAATTGGAGCATTTCTAGCATGTTTGGTTGAAATTGGAAATTCTTATTTTTCAGTTTTGTCAGACGTTTGTAATATTCTCACAATAAGCTAATTAGCTCAATTGGATCATTTCTAGCTTGTTTGGTTGAAATTGGAAATTTACATTTTTCAGTTTGGTCAGACGTTTGTAATATTCTCACAATAAGCTAATTAGCTCAATTGAAACATTTCTAGCATGTTTGGTTGAAATTGGAAATTTACATTTTTCAGTTTTGTCAGACGTTTGTAATATTCTCACAATAAGCTAATTAGCTCAATTGGAGCATTTCTAGCATGTTTGGTTGAAATTGGAAATTTACATTTTTCACTTTTGTCAAACAATTGCAATATTCTCACAATAAGCTAATTAGCTCAATTGGAGCATTTCTAGCATGTTTGGTTGAAATTGAAAATTTAAATTTTCAGTTTTGTCAGACGTTTGTAAAATTCTTACAGTAGGCTTATTTGCGCAATTGGAGCATTTCTAGCATGTTTGATTGAAATTGGAATTTTAAATTTTTCACTTTTGTCAGACGTTTGTAATATTCTCACAATAAGCTAATTAGCTCAATTGGAGCATTTCTAGCATGTTTGGTTGAAATTGGAAATTTACATTTTTCACTTTTGTCAGACAATTGCAATATTCTCACAATAAGCTAATTAGCTCAATTGGAACATTTCTAGCATGTTTGGTTGAAATTGGAAATTTACATTTTTCACTTTTGTCAGACAATTGCAATATTCTCACAATAAGCTAATTAGCTCAATTGGAGCATTTCTAGCATGTTTGGTTGAAATTGGAAATTTACATTTTTCAGTTTTGTCAGACGTTTGTAATATTCTCACAATAAGCTAATTAGCTCAATTGGAGCATTTCTAGCATGTTTGGTTGAAATTGGAAATTTACATTTTTCACTTTTGTCAGACAATTGCAATATTCTATCAATAAGCTAATTAGCTCAATTGGAGCATTTCTAGCATGTTTGATTGAAATTGGAATTATAAATTTTTCACTTTTGTCAGACGTTTGTAATATTCTCACAATAAGCTAATTAGCTCAATTGGAGCATTTCTAGCATGTTTGGTTGAAATTGGAAATTTACATTTTTCAGTTTTGTCAGACGTTTGTAATATTCTCACAATAAGCTAATTAGCACAATTGGAGCATTTCTAGCAAGTTTGGTTGAAATTGGAAATTTACATTTTTCACTTTTTTCAGACAATTGCAATATTCTCACAATAAGCTAATTAGCTCAATTGGAACATTTCTAGCATGTTTGGTTGAAATTGGAAATTTACATTTTTCACTTTTGTCAGACAATTGCAATATTCTCACAATAAGCTAATTAGCTCAATTGGAGCATTTCTAGCATGTTTGGTTGAAATTGGAAATTTACATTTTTCAGTTTTGTCAGACGTTTGTAATATTCTCACAATAAGCTAATTAGCTCAATTGGAGCATTTCTAGCATGTTTGGTTGAAATCAGAAATTTACATTTTTTACTTTTGTCAGACGTTTGTAATATTCTCACATTAAGCTAATTAGCTCAATTGGAGCATTTCTAGCATGTTTGGTTGAAATTGGAAATTTACATTTTTCAGTTTTGTCAGACGTTTGTAATATTCTCACAATAAGCTAATTAGCTCAATTGGAGCATTTCTAGCATGTTTGGTTGAAATTGGAAATTTACATTTTTAACTTTTGTCAGACGTTTGTAATATTCTAACAATAAGCTAATTAGCTCAATTGGAGCATTTCTAGCATGTTTGGTTGAAATTGGAAGTTTACATTTTTCACTTTTGTCAGACAATTGCAATATGCTATCAGTAAGCTAATTAGCTCAATTGGAGCATTTCTAGCATGTTTGGTTGAAATTGGAAATTCCTATTTTTCAGTTTTGTCAGACGTTTGTAATATTCTCACAATAAGCTAATTAGCTCAATTGGAGCATTTCTAGCTTGTTTGGTTGAAATTGGAAATTTACATTTTTCAGTTTGGTCAGACGTTTGTAATATTCTCACAATAAGCTAATTAGCTCAATTGAAACATTTCTAGCATGTTTGGTTGAAATTGGAAATTTACATTTCTCAGTTTTGTCAGACGTTTGTAATATTCTCACAATAAGCTAATTAGCTCAATTGGAACATTTCTAGCATGTTTGGTTGAAATTGGAAATTTACATTTTTAACTTTTGTCAGACGTTTGTAATATTCTAACAATAAGCTAATTAGCTCAATTGAAACATTTCTAGCATGTTTGGTTGAAATTGGAAATTTACATTTTTCAGTTTGGTCAGACGTTTGTAATATTCTCACAATAAGCTAATTAGCTCAATTGAAACATTTCTAGCATGTTTGGTTGAAATTGGAAATTTACATTTTTCAGTTTTGTCAGACGTTTGTAATATTCTAACAATAAGCTAATTAGCTCAATTGGAGCATTTCTAGCATGTTTGGTTGAAATTGGAAATTCCTATTTTTCAGTTTTGTCAGACGTTTGTAATATTCTCACAATAAGCTAATTAGCTCAATTGGAGCATTTCTAGCTTGTTTGGTTGAAATTGGAAATTTACATTTTTCAGTTTGGTCAGACGTTTGTAATATTCTCACAATAAGCTAATTAGCTCAATTGAAACATTTCTAGCATGTTTGGTTGAAATTGGAAATTTACATTTTTCAGTTTTGTCAGACGTTTGTAATATTCTAACAATAAGCTAATTAGCTCAATTGGAGCATTTCTAGCATGTTTGGTTGAAATTAGAAACTTACATTTTTCAGTTTTGTCAGACGTTTGTAAAATTCTTACAGTAGGCTTATTTGCGCAATTTGAGCATTTCTAGCATGTTTGGTTGAAATTGGAAATTTACATTTTTAAGTTTTGTCAGACGTTTGTAATATTCTCACAATAAGCTAATTAGCTCAATTGGAGCATTTCTAGCATGTTTGGTTGAAATTGGAAATTTACATTTTTCAGTTTTGTCAGACGTTTGTAATATTCTCACAATAAGCTAATTAGCTCAATTGGAGCATTTCTAGCATGTTTGGTTGAAATTGGAAATTTACATTTTTCACTTTTGTCAGACAATTGCAATATTCTCACAATAAGCTAATTAGCTCAATTGGAACATTTCTAGCATGTTTGGTTGAAATTGGAAATTTACATTTTTCACTTTTGTCAGACAATTGCAATATTCTCACAATAAGCTAATTAGCTCAATTGGAGCATTTCTAGCATGTTTGGTTGAAATTGGAAATTTACATTTTTCAGTTTTGTCAGACGTTTGTAATATTCTCACAATAAGCTAATTAGCTCAATTGGAGCATTTCTAGCATGTTTGGTTGAAATTGGAAATTTACATTTTTCACTTTTGTCAGACAATTGCAATATTCTATCAATAAGCTAATTAGCTCAATTGGAGCATTTCTAGCATGTTTGATTGAAATTGGAATTATAAATTTTTCACTTTTGTCAGACGTTTGTAATATTCTCACAATAAGCTAATTAGCTCAATTGGAGCATTTCTAGCATGTTTGGTTGAAATTGGAAATTTACATTTTTCAGTTTTGTCAGACGTTTGTAATATTCTCACAATAAGCTAATTAGCACAATTGGAGCATTTCTAGCATGTTTGGTTGAAATTGGAAATTTACATTTTTCACTTTTTTCAGACAATTGCAATATTCTCACAATAAGCTAATTAGCTCAATTGGAACATTTCTAGCATGTTTGGTTGAAATTGGAAATTTACATTTTTCACTTTTGTCAGACAATTGCAATATTCTCACAATAAGCTAATTAGCTCAATTGGAGCATTTCTAGCATGTTTGGTTGAAATCAGAAATTTACATTTTTTACTTTTGTCAGACGTTTGTAATATTCTCACAATAAGCTAATTAGCTCAATTGGAGCATTTCTAGCATGTTTGGTTGAAATTGGAAATTTACATTTTTCAGTTTTGTCAGACGTTTGTAATATTCTAACAATAAGCTAATTAGCTCAATTGGAGCATTTCTAGCATGTTTGGTTGAAATTGGAAATTTACATTTTTCACTTTTGTCAGACAATTGCAATATGCTATCAGTAAGCTAATTAGCTCAATTGGAGCATTTCTAGCATGTTTGGTTGAAATTGGAAATTCCTATTTTTCAGTTTTGTCAGACGTTTGTAATATTCTCACAATAAGCTAATTAGCTCAATTGGAGCATTTCTAGCTTGTTTGGTTGAAATCAGAAATTTACATTTTTTACTTTTGTCAGACGTTTGTAATATTCTCACAATAAGCTAATTAGCTCAATTGGAGCATTTCTAGCATGTTTGGTTGAAATTGGAAATTTACATTTTTCAGTTTTGTCAGACGTTTGTAATATTCTCACAATAAGCTAATTAGCTCAATTGGAGCATTTCTAGCATGTTTGGTTGAAATTGGAAATTTACATTTTTAACTTTTGTCAGACGTTTGTAATATTCTAACAATAAGCTAATTAGCTCAATTGGAGCATTTCTAGCATGTTTGGTTGAAATTGGAAATTTACATTTTTCACTTTTGTCAGACAATTGCAATATGCTATCAGTAAGCTAATTAGCTCAATTGGAGCATTTCTAGCATGTTTGGTTGAAATTGGAAATTCCTATTTTTCAGTTTTGTCAGACGTTTGTAATATTCTCACAATAAGCTAATTAGCTCAATTGGAGCATTTCTAGCTTGTTTGGTTGAAATTGGAAATTTACATTTTTCAGTTTGGTCAGACGTTTGTAATATTCTCACAATAAGCTAATTAGCTCAATTGGAGCATTTCTAGCATGTTTGGTTGAAATTGGAAATTTACATTTTTCAGTTTTGTCAGACGTTTGTAATATTCTAACAATAAGCTAATTAGCTCAATTGGAGCATTTCTAGCATGTTTGGTTGAAATTGGAAATTTACATTTTTCACTTTTGTCAGACAATTGCAATATGCTATCAGTAAGCTAATTAGCTCAATTGGAGCATTTCTAGCATGTTTGGTTGAAATTGGAAATTCCTATTTTTCAGTTTTGTCAGACGTTTGTAATATTCTCACAATAAGCTAATTAGCTCAATTGGAGCATTTCTAGCTTGTTTGGTTGAAATCAGAAATTTACATTTTTTACTTTTGTCAGACGTTTGTAATATTCTCACAATAAGCTAATTAGCTCAATTGGAGCATTTCTAGCATGTTTGGTTGAAATTGGAAATTTACATTTTTCAGTTTTGTCAGACGTTTGTAATATTCTCACAATAAGCTAATTAGCTCAATTGGAGCATTTCTAGCACGTTTGGTTGAAATTGGAAATTTACATTTTTAACTTTTGTCAGACGTTTGTAATATTCTAACAATAAGCTAATTAGCTCAATTGGAGCATTTCTAGCATGTTTGGTTGAAATTGGAAATTTACATTTTTCACTTTTGTCAGACAATTGCAATATGCTATCAGTAAGCTAATTAGCTCAATTGGAGCATTTCTAGCATGTTTGGTTGAAATTGGAAATTCCTATTTTTCAGTTTTGTCAGACGTTTGTAATATTCTCACAATAAGCTAATTAGCTCAATTGGAGCATTTCTAGCTTGTTTGGTTGAAATTGGAAATTTACATTTTTCAGTTTGGTCAGACGTTTGTAATATTCTCACAATAAGCTAATTAGCTCAATTGAAACATTTCTAGCATGTTTGGTTGAAATTGAAAATTTACATTTTTCAGTTTTGTCAGACGTTTGTAATATTCTCACAATAAACTAATTAGCTCAATTGGAGCATTTCTAGCATGTTTGGTTGAAATTGGAAATTTACATTTTTCACTTTTGTCAAACAATTGCAATATTCTCACAATAAGCTAATTAGCTCAATTGGAGCATTTCTAGCATGTTTGGTTGAAATTGAAAATTTAAATTTTCAGTTTTGTCAGACGTTTGTAAAATTCTTACAGTAGGCTTATTTGCGCAATTGGAGCATTTCTAGCATGTTTGATTGAAATTGGAATTTTAAATTTTTCACTTTTGTCAGACGTTTGTAATATTCTCACAATAAGCTAATTAGCTCAATTGGAGCATTTCTAGCATGTTTGGTTGAAATTGGAAATTTACATTTTTCAGTTTTGTCAGACGTTTGTAATATTCTCACAATAAGCTAATTAGCACAATTGGAGCATTTCTAGCATGTTTGGTTGAAATTGGAAATTTACATTTTTCACTTTTTTCAGACAATTGCAATATTCTCACAATAAGCTAATTAGCTCAATTGGAACATTTCTAGCATGTTTGGTTGAAATTGGAAATTTACATTTTTCACTTTTGTCAGACAATTGCAATATTCTCACAATAAGCTAATTAGCTCAATTGGAGCATTTCTAGCATGTTTGGTTGAAATTGGAAATTTACATTTTTCAGTTTTGTCAGACGTTTGTAATATTCTCACAATAAGCTAATTAGCTCAATTGGAGCATTTCTAGCATGTTTGGTTGAAATCAGAAATTTACATTTTTTACTTTTGTCAGACGTTTGTAATATTCTCACAATAAGCTAATTAGCTCAATTGGAGCATTTCTAGCATGTTTGGTTGAAATTGGAAATTTACATTTTTCAGTTTTGTCAGACGTTTGTAATATTCTCACAATAAGCTAATTAGCTCAATTGGAGCATTTCTAGCATGTTTGGTTGAAATTGGAAATTTACATTTTTAACTTTTGTCAGACGTTTGTAATATTCTAACAATAAGCTAATTAGCTCAATTGGAGCATTTCTAGCATGTTTGGTTGAAATTGGAAATTTACATTTTTCACTTTTGTCAGACAATTGCAATATGCTATCAGTAAGCTAATTAGCTCAATTGGAGCATTTCTAGCATGTTTGGTTGAAATTGGAAATTCCTATTTTTCAGTTTTGTCAGACGTTTGTAATATTCTCACAATAAGCTAATTAGCTCAATTGGAGCATTTCTAGCTTGTTTGGTTGAAATTGGAAATTTACATTTTTCAGTTTGGTCAGACGTTTGTAATATTCTCACAATAAGCTAATTAGCTCAATTGAAACATTTCTAGCATGTTTGGTTGAAATTGGAAATTTACATTTTTCAGTTTTGTCAGACGTTTGTAATATTCTCACAATAAGCTAATTAGCTCAATTGGAGCATTTCTAGCATGTTTGGTTGAAATTGGAAATTTACATTTTTAACTTTTGTCAGACGTTTGTAATATTCTAACAATAAGCTAATTAGCTCAATTGGAGCATTTCTAGCATGTTTGGTTGAAATTGGAAATTTACATTTTTCACTTTTGTCAGACAATTGCAATATTCTATCAATAAGCTAATTAGCTCAATTGGAGCATTTCTAGCATGTTTGGTTGAAATTGGAAATTCTTATTTTTCAGTTTTGTCAGACGTTTGTAATATTCTCACAATAAGCTAATTAGCTCAATTGGATCATTTCTAGCTTGTTTGGTTGAAATTGGAAATTTACATTTTTCAGTTTGGTCAGACGTTTGTAATATTCTCACAATAAGCTAATTAGCTCAATTGAAACATTTCTAGCATGTTTGGTTGAAATTGGAAATTTACATTTTTCAGTTTTGTCAGACGTTTGTAATATTCTCACAATAAGCTAATTAGCTCAATTGGAGCATTTCTAGCATGTTTGGTTGAAATTGGAAATTTACATTTTTCACTTTTGTCAAACAATTGCAATATTCTCACAATAAGCTAATTAGCTCAATTGGAGCATTTCTAGCATGTTTGGTTGAAATTGAAAATTTAAATTTTCAGTTTTGTCAGACGTTTGTAAAATTCTTACAGTAGGCTTATTTGCGCAATTGGAGCATTTCTAGCATGTTTGATTGAAATTGGAATTTTAAATTTTTCACTTTTGTCAGACGTTTGTAATATTCTCACAATAAGCTAATTAGCTCAATTGGAGCATTTCTAGCATGTTTGGTTGAAATTGGAAATTTACATTTTTCACTTTTGTCAGACAATTGCAATATTCTCACAATAAGCTAATTAGCTCAATTGGAACATTTCTAGCATGTTTGGTTGAAATTGGAAATTTACATTTTTCACTTTTGTCAGACAATTGCAATATTCTCACAATAAGCTAATTAGCTCAATTGGAGCATTTCTAGCATGTTTGGTTGAAATTGGAAATTTACATTTTTCAGTTTTGTCAGACGTTTGTAATATTCTCACAATAAGCTAATTAGCTCAATTGGAGCATTTCTAGCATGTTTGGTTGAAATTGGAAATTTACATTTTTCACTTTTGTCAGACAATTGCAATATTCTATCAATAAGCTAATTAGCTCAATTGGAGCATTTCTAGCATGTTTGATTGAAATTGGAATTATAAATTTTTCACTTTTGTCAGACGTTTGTAATATTCTCACAATAAGCTAATTAGCTCAATTGGAGCATTTCTAGCATGTTTGGTTGAAATTGGAAATTTACATTTTTCAGTTTTGTCAGACGTTTGTAATATTCTCACAATAAGCTAATTAGCACAATTGGAGCATTTCTAGCATGTTTGGTTGAAATTGGAAATTTACATTTTTCACTTTTTTCAGACAATTGCAATATTCTCACAATAAGCTAATTAGCTCAATTGGAGCATTTCTAGCATGTTTGGTTGAAATTGGAAATTTACATTTTTCACTTTTGTCAGACAATTGCAATATTCTCACAATAAGCTAATTAGCTCAATTGGAGCATTTCTAGCATGTTTGGTTGAAATTGGAAATTTACATTTTTCAGTTTTGTCAGACGTTTGTAATATTCTCACAATAAGCTAATTAGCTCAATTGGAGCATTTCTAGCATGTTTGGTTGAAATCAGAAATTTACATTTTTTACTTTTGTCAGACGTTTGTAATATTCTCACATTAAGCTAATTAGCTCAATTGGAGCATTTCTAGCATGTTTGGTTGAAATTGGAAATTTACATTTTTCAGTTTTGTCAGACAATTGCAATATGCTATCAGTAAGCTAATTAGCTCAATTGGAGCATTTCTAGCATGTTTGGTTGAAATTGGAAATTCCTATTTTTCAGTTTTGTCAGACGTTTGTAATATTCTCACAATAAGCTAATTAGCTCAATTGGAGCATTTCTAGCTTGTTTGGTTGAAATTGGAAATTTACATTTTTCAGTTTGGTCAGACGTTTGTAATATTCTCACAATAAGCTAATTAGCTCAATTGAAACATTTCTAGCATGTTTGGTTAAAATTGGAAATTTACATTTTTCAGTTTTGTCAGACGTTTGTAATATTCTCACAATAAGCTAATTAGCTCAATTGGAGCATTTCTAGCATGTTTGGTTGAAATTGGAAATTTACATTTTTAACTTTTGTCAGACGTTTGTAATATTCTAACAATAAGCTAATTAGCTCAATTGGAGCATTTCTAGCATGTTTGGTTGAAATTGGAAATTTACATTTTTCACTTTTGTCAGACAATTGCAATATTCTATCAATAAGCTAATTAGCTCAATTGGAGCATTTCTAGCATGTTTGGTTGAAATTGGAAATTCTTATTTTTCAGTTTTGTCAGACGTTTGTAATATTCTCACAATAAGCTAATTAGCTCAATTGGATCATTTCTAGCTTGTTTGGTTGAAATTGGAAATTTACATTTTTCAGTTTGGTCAGACGTTTGTAATATTCTCACAATAAGCTAATTAGCTCAATTGAAACATTTCTAGCATGTTTGGTTGAAATTGGAAATTTACATTTTTCAGTTTTGTCAGACGTTTGTAATATTCTCACATTAAGCTAATTAGCTCAATTGGAGCATTTCTAGCATGTTTGGTTGAAATTGGAAATTTACATTTTTCACTTTTGTCAAACAATTGCAATATTCTCACAATAAGCTAATTAGCTCAATTGGAGCATTTCTAGCATGTTTGGTTGAAATTGAAAATTTAAATTTTCAGTTTTGTCAGACGTTTGTAATATTCTCACAATAAGCTAATTAGCACAATTGGAGCATTTCTAGCATGTTTGGTTGAAATTGGAAATTTACATTTTTCACTTTTTTCAGACAATTGCAATATTCTCACAATAAGCTAATTAGCTCAATTGGAACATTTCTAGCATGTTTGGTTGAAATTGGAAATTTACATTTTTCACTTTTGTCAGACAATTGCAATATTCTCACAATAAGCTAATTAGCTCAATTGGAGCATTTCTAGCATGTTTGGTTGAAATTGGAAATTTACATTTTTCAGTTTTGTCAGACGTTTGTAATATTCTCACAATAAGCTAATTAGCTCAATTGGAGCATTTCTAGCATGTTTGGTTGAAATTGGAAATCTACATTTTTAACTTTTGTCAGACGTTTGTAATATTCTAACAATAAGCTAATTAGCTCAATTGGAGCATTTCTAGCATGTTTGGTTGAAATTAGAAATTTACATTTTTCAGTTTTGTCAGACGTTTGTAAAATTCTTACAGTAGGCTTATTTGCGCAATTTGAGCATTTCTAGCATGTTTGGTTGAAATTGGAAATTTACATTTTTAAGTTTTGTCAGACGTTTGTAATATTCTCACAATAAGCTAATTAGCTCAATTGGAGCATTTCTAGCATGTTTGGTTGAAATTGGAAATTTACATTTTTCAGTTTTGTCAGACGTTTGTAATATTCTCACAATAAGCTAATTAGCTCAATTGGAGCATTTCTAGCATGTTTGGTTGAAATTGGAAATTTACATTTTTCACTTTTGTCAGACAATTGCAATATTCTATCAATAAGCTAATTAGCTCAATTGGAGCATTTCTAGCATGTTTGATTGAAATTGGAATTATAAATTTTTCACTTTTGTCAGACGTTTGTAATATTCTCACAATAAGCTAATTAGCTCAATTGGAGCATTTCTAGCATGTTTGGTTGAAATTGGAAATTTACATTTTTCACTTTTGTCAAACAATTGCAATATTCTCACAATAAGCTAATTAGCTCAATTGGAGCATTTCTAGCATGTTTGGTTGAAATTGAAAATTTAAATTTTCAGTTTTGTCAGACGTTTGTAATATTCTCACAATAAGCTAATTAGCACAATTGGAGCATTTCTAGCATGTTTGGTTGAAATTGGAAATTTACATTTTTCACTTTTTTCAGACAATTGCAATATTCTCACAATAAGCTAATTAGCTCAATTGGAACATTTCTAGCATGTTTGGTTGAAATTGGAAATTTACATTTTTCACTTTTGTCAGACAATTGCAATATTCTCACAATAAGCTAATTAGCTCAATTGGAGCATTTCTAGCATGTTTGGTTGAAATTGGAAATTTACATTTTTCAGTTTTGTCAGACGTTTGTAATATTCTCACAATAAGCTAATTAGCTCAATTGGAGCATTTCTAGCATGTTTGGTTGAAATTGGAAATCTACATTTTTAACTTTTGTCAGACGTTTGTAATATTCTAACAATAAGCTAATTAGCTCAATTGGAGCATTTCTAGCATGTTTGGTTGAAATTAGAAATTTACATTTTTCAGTTTTGTCAGACGTTTGTAAAATTCTTACAGTAGGCTTATTTGCGCAATTTGAGCATTTCTAGCATGTTTGGTTGAAATTGGAAATTTACATTTTTAAGTTTTGTCAGACGTTTGTAATATTCTCACAATAAGCTAATTAGCTCAATTGGAGCATTTCTAGCATGTTTGGTTGAAATTGGAAATTTACATTTTTCAGTTTTGTCAGACGTTTGTAATATTCTCACAATAAGCTAATTAGCTCAATCGGAGCATTTCTAGCATGTTTGGTTGAAATTGGAAATTTACATTTTTCACTTTTGTCAGACAATTGCAATATTCTCACAATAAGCTAATTAGCTCAATTGGAACATTTCTAGCATGTTTGGTTGAAATTGGAAATTTACATTTTTCACTTTTGTCAGACAATTGCAATATTCTCACAATAAGCTAATTAGCTCAATTGGAGCATTTCTAGCATGTTTGGTTGAAATTGGAAATTTACATTTTTCAGTTTTGTCAGACGTTTGTAATATTCTCACAATAAGCTAATTAGCTCAATTGGAGCATTTCTAGCATGTTTGGTTGAAATTGGAAATTTACATTTTTCACTTTTGTCAGACAATTGCAATATTCTATCAATAAGCTAATTAGCTCAATTGGAGCATTTCTAGCATGTTTGATTGAAATTGGAATTATAAATTTTTCACTTTTGTCAGACGTTTGTAATATTCTCACAATAAGCTAATTAGCTCAATTGGAGCATTTCTAGCATGTTTGGTTGAAATTGGAAATTTACATTTTTCACTTTTGTCAGACGTTTGTAATATTCTCACAATAAGCTAATTAGCACAATTGGAGCATTTCTAGCATGTTTGGTTGAAATTGGAAATTTACATTTTTCACTTTTTTCAGACAATTGCAATATTCTCACAATAAGCTAATTAGCTCAATTGGAACATTTCTAGCATGTTTGGTTGAAATTGGAAATTTACATTTTTCACTTTTGTCAGACAATTGCAATATTCTCACAATAAGCTAATTAGCTCAATTGGAGCATTTCTAGCATGTTTGGTTGAAATTGGAAATTTACATTTTTCAGTTTTGTCAGACGTTTGTAATATTCTCACAATAAGCTAATTAGCTCAATTGGAGCATTTCTAGCATGTTTGGTTGAAATCAGAAATTTACATTTTTTACTTTTGTCAGACGTTTGTAATATTCTCACAATAAGCTAATTAGCTCAATTGGAGCATTTCTAGCATGTTTGGTTGAAATTGGAAATTTACATTTTTCAGTTTTGTCAGACGTTTGTAATATTCTCACAATAAGCTAATTAGCTCAATTGGAGCATTTCTAGCATGTTTGGTTGAAATTGGAAATTTACATTTTTAACTTTTGTCAGACGTTTGTAATATTCTAACAATAAGCTAATTAGCTCAATTGGAGCATTTCTAGCATGTTTGGTTGAAATTGGAAATTTACATTTTTCTTTTTTGTCAGACAATTGCAATATGCTATCAGTAAGCTAATTAGCTCAATTGGAGCATTTCTAGCATGTTTGGTTGAAATTGGAAATTCCTATTTTTCAGTTTTGTCAGACGTTTGTAATATTCTCACAATAAGCTAATTAGCTCAATTGGAGCATTTCTAGCATGTTTGGTTGAAATTGGAAATTTACATTTTTCACTTTTGTCAAACAATTGCAATATTCTCACAATAAGCTAATTAGCTCAATTGGAGCATTTCTAGCATGTTTGGTTGAAATTGAAAATTTAAATTTTCAGTTTTGTCAGACGTTTGTAAAATTCTTACAGTAGGCTTATTTGCGCAATTGGAGCATTTCTAGCATGTTTGATTGAAATTGGAATTTTAAATTTTTCACTTTTGTCAGACGTTTGTAATATTCTCACAATAAGCTAATTAGCTCAATTGGAGCATTTCTAGCATGTTTGGTTGAAATTGGAAATTTACATTTTTCACTTTTGTCAGACAATTGCAATATTCTCACAATAAGCTAATTAGCTCAATTGGAACATTTCTAGCATGTTTGGTTGAAATTGGAAATTTACATTTTTCACTTTTGTCAGACAATTGCAATATTCTCACAATAAGCTAATTAGCTCAATTGGAGCATTTCTAGCATGTTTGGTTGAAATTGGAAATTTACATTTTTCAGTTTTGTCAGACGTTTGTAATATTCTCACAATAAGCTAATTAGCTCAATTGGAGCATTTCTAGCATGTTTGGTTGAAATCAGAAATTTATATTTTTTACTTTTGTCAGACGTTTGTAATATTCTCACATTAAGCTAATTAGCTCAATTGGAGCATTTCTAGCATGTTTGGTTGAAATTGGAAATTTACATTTTTCAGTTTTGTCAGACGTTTGTAATATTCTCACAATAAGCTAATTAGCTCAATTGGAGCATTTCTAGCATGTTTGGTTGAAATTGGAAATTTACATTTTTAACTTTTGTCAGACGTTTGTAATATTCTAACAATAAGCTAATTAGCTCAATTGGAGCATTTCTAGCATGTTTGGTTGAAATTGGAAATTTACATTTTTCACTTTTGTCAGACAATTGCAATATGCTATCAGTAAGCTAATTAGCTCAATTGGAGCATTTCTAGCATGTTTGGTTGAAATTGGAAATTCCTATTTTTCAGTTTTGTCAGACGTTTGTAATATTCTCACAATAAGCTAATTAGCTCAATTGGAGCATTTCTAGCTTGTTTGGTTGAAATTGGAAATTTACATTTTTCAGTTTGGTCAGACGTTTGTAATATTCTCACAATAAGCTAATTAGCTCAATTGAAACATTTCTAGCATGTTTGGTTGAAATTGGAAATTTACATTTTTCAGTTTTGTCAGACGTTTGTAATATTCTCACAATAAGCTAATTAGCTCAATTGGAGCATTTCTAGCATGTTTGGTTGAAATTGGAAATTTACATTTTTAACTTTTGTCAGACGTTTGTAATATTCTAACAATAAGCTAATTAGCTCAATTGGAGCATTTCTAGCATGTTTGGTTGAAATTGGAAATTTACATTTTTCACTTTTGTCAGACAATTGCAATATTCTATCAATAAGCTAATTAGCTCAATTGGAGCATTTCTAGCATGTTTGGTTGAAATTGGAAATTCTTATTTTTCAGTTTTGTCAGACGTTTGTAATATTCTCACAATAAGCTAATTAGCTCAATTGGATCATTTCTAGCTTGTTTGGTTGAAATTGGAAATTTACATTTTTCAGTTTGGTCAGACGTTTGTAATATTCTCACAATAAGCTAATTAGCTCAATTGAAACATTTCTAGCATGTTTGGTTGAAATTGGAAATTTACATTTTTCAGTTTTGTCAGACGTTTGTAATATTCTCACAATAAGCTAATTAGCTCAATTGGAGCATTTCTAGCATGTTTGGTTGAAATTGGAAATTTACATTTTTCACTTTTGTCAAACAATTGCAATATTCTCACAATAAGCTAATTAGCTCAATTGGAGCATTTCTAGCATGTTTGGTTGAAATTGGAAATTTACATTTTTCACTTTTGTCAAACAATTGCAATATTCTCACAATAAGCTAATTAGCTCAATTGGAGCATTTCTAGCATGTTTGGTTGAAATCAGAAATTTACATTTTTTACTTTTGTCAGACGTTTGTAATATTCTCACAATAAGCTAATTAGCTCAATTGGAGCATTTCTAGCATGTTTGGTTGAAATTGGAAATTTACATTTTTCACTTTTGTCAGACAATTGCAATATGTTATCAGTAAGCTAATTAGCTCAATTGGAGCATTTCTAGCATGTTTGGTTGAAATTGGAAATTTACATTTTTCAGTTTTGTCAGACGTTTGTAATATTCTCACAATAAGCTAATTAGCTCAATTGGAGCATTTCTAGCATGTTTGGTTGAAATTGGAAATTTACATTTTTCACTTTTGTCAGACAATTGCAATATTCTATCAATAAGCTAATTAGCTCAATTGGAGCATTTCTAGCATGTTTGATTGAAATTGGAATTATAAATTTTTCACTTTTGTCAGACGTTTGTAATATTCTCACAATAAGCTAATTAGCTCAATTGGAGCATTTCTAGCATGTTTGGTTGAAATTGGAAATTTACATTTTTCAGTTTTGTCAGACGTTTGTAATATTCTCACAATAAGCTAATTAGCACAATTGGAGCATTTCTAGCATGTTTGGTTGAAATTGGAAATTTACATTTTTCACTTTTTTCAGACAATTGCAATATTCTCACAATAAGCTAATTAGCTCAATTGGAACATTTCTAGCATGTTTGGTTGAAATTGGAAATTTACATTTTTCACTTTTGTCAGACAATTGCAATATTCTCACAATAAGCTAATTAGCTCAATTGGAGCATTTCTAGCATGTTTGGTTGAAATTGGAAATTTACATTTTTCAGTTTTGTCAGACGTTTGTAATATTCTCACAATAAGCTAATTAGCTCAATTGGAGCATTTCTAGCATGTTTGGTTGAAATCAGAAATTTACATTTTTTACTTTTGTCAGACGTTTGTAATATTCTCACATTAAGCTAATTAGCTCAATTGGAGCATTTCTAGCATGTTTGGTTGAAATTGGAAATTTACATTTTTCAGTTTTGTCAGACGTTTGTAATATTCTCACAATAAGCTAATTAGCTCAATTGGAGCATTTCTAGCATGTTTGGTTGAAATTGGAAATTTACATTTTTAACTTTTGTCAGACGTTTGTAATATTCTAACAATAAGCTAATTAGCTCAATTGGAGCATTTCTAGCATGTTTGGTTGAAATTGGAAATTTACATTTTTCACTTTTGTCAGACAATTGCAATATGCTATCAGTAAGCTAATTAGCTCAATTGGAGCATTTCTAGCATGTTTGGTTGAAATTGGAAATTCCTATTTTTCAGTTTTGTCAGACGTTTGTAATATTCTCACAATAAGCTAATTAGCTCAATTGGAGCATTTCTAGCTTGTTTGGTTGAAATTGGAAATTTACATTTTTCAGTTTGGTCAGACGTTTGTAATATTCTCACAATAAGCTAATTAGCTCAATTGAAACATTTCTAGCATGTTTGGTTGAAATTGAAAATTTACATTTTTCAGTTTTGTCAGACGTTTGTAATATTCTCACAATAAGCTAATTAGCTCAATTGGAGCATTTCTAGCATGTTTGGTTGAAATTGGAAATTTACATTTTTAACTTTTGTCAGACGTTTGTAATATTCTAACAATAAGCTAATTAGCTCAATTGGAGCATTTCTAGCATGTTTGGTTGAAATTGGAAATTTACATTTTTCACTTTTGTCAGACAATTGCAATATTCTATCAATAAGCTAATTAGCTCAATTGGAGCATTTCTAGCATGTTTGGTTGAAATTGGAAATTCTTATTTTTCAGTTTTGTCAGACGTTTGTAATATTCTCACAATAAGCTAATTAGCTCAATTGGATCATTTCTAGCTTGTTTGGTTGAAATTGGAAATTTACATTTTTCAGTTTGGTCAGACGTTTGTAATATTCTCACAATAAGCTAATTAGCTCAATTGAAACATTTCTAGCATGTTTGGTTGAAATTGGAAATTTACATTTTTCAGTTTTGTCAGACGTTTGTAATATTCTAACAATAAGCTAATTAGCTCAATTGGAGCATTTCTAGCATGTTTGGTTGAAATTGGAAATTTACATTTTTCACTTTTGTCAAACAATTGCAATATTCTCACAATAAGCTAATTAGCTCAATTGGAGCATTTCTAGCATGTTTGGTTGAAATTGGAAATTTACATTTTTCACTTTTGTCAAACAATTGCAATATTCTCACAATAAGCTAATTAGCTCAATTGGAGCATTTCTAGCATGTTTGGTTGAAATCAGAAATTTACATTTTTTACTTTTGTCAGACGTTTGTAATATTCTCACAATAAGCTAATTAGCTCAATTGGAGCATTTCTAGCATGTTTGGTTGAAATTGGAAATTTACATTTTTCACTTTTGTCAGACAATTGCAATATGTTATCAGTAAGCTAATTAGCTCAATTGGAGCATTTCTAGCATGTTTGGTTGAAATTGGAAATTCCTATTTTTCAGTTTTGTCAGACGTTTGTAATATTCTCACAATAAGCTAATTAGCTCAATTGGAGCATTTCTAGCTTGTTTGGTTGAAATTGGAAATTTACATTTTTCAGTTTGGTCAGACAGTTGTAATATTCTCACAATAAGCTAATTAGCTCAATTGAAACATTTCTAGCATGTTTGGTTGAAATTGGAAATTTACATTTTTCAGTTTTGTCAGACGTTTGTAATATTCTCACAATAAGCTAATTAGCTCAATTGGAGCATTTCTAGCATGTTTGGTTGAAATTGGAAATTTACATTTTTCACTTTTGTCAAACAATTGCAATATTCTCACAATAAGCTAATTAGCTCAATTGGAGCATTTCTAGCATGTTTGGTTGAAATTGAAAATTTAAATTTTCAGTTTTGTCAGACGTTTGTAAAATTCTTACAGTAGGCTTATTTGCGCAATTGGAGCATTTCTAGCATGTTTGATTGAAATTGGAATTTTAAATTTTTCACTTTTGTCAGACGTTTGTAATATTCTCACAATAAGCTAATTAGCTCAATTGGAGCATTTCTAGCATGTTTGGTTGAAATTGGAAATTTACATTTTTCACTTTTGTCAGACAATTGCAATATTCTCACAATAAGCTAATTAGCTCAATTGGAACATTTCTAGCATGTTTGGTTGAAATTGGAAATTTACATTTTTCACTTTTGTCAGACAATTGCAATATTCTCACAATAAGCTAATTAGCTCAATTGGAGCCTTTCTAGCATGTTTGGTTGAAATTGGAAATTTCTATTTTTCAGTTTTGTCAGACGTTTGTAATATTCTCACAATAAGCTAATTAGCTCAATTGGAGCATTTCTAGCATGTTTGGTTGAAATCAGAAATTTACATTTTTTACTTTTGTCAGACGTTTGTAATATTCTCACAATAAGCTAATTAGCTCAATTGGAGCATTTCTAGCATGTTTGGTTGAAATTGGAAATTTACATTTTTCGCTTTTGTCAGACAATTGCAATATTCTCACAATAAGCTAATTAGCTCAATTGGAGCATTTCTAGCATGTTTGGTTGAAATTGGCAATTTACATTTTTCAGTTTTGTCAGACGTTTGTAATATTCTCACAATAAGCTAATTAGCTCAATTGGAGCATTTCTAGCATGTTTGGTTGAAATTGGAAATTTACATTTTTCAGTTTTGTCAGACGTTTGTAATATTCTCACAATAAGCTAATTAGCTCAATTGGAGCATTTCTAGCATGTTTGGTTGAAATTGGAAATTTACATTTTTAACTTTTGTCAGACGTTTGTAATATTCTAACAATAAGCTAATTAGCTCAATTGGAGCATTTCTAGCATGTTTGGTTGAAATTGGAAATTTACATTTTTCACTTTTGTCAGACAATTGCAATATGCTATCAGTAAGCTAATTAGCTCAATTGGAGCATTTCTAGCATGTTTGGTTGAAATTGGAAATTCCTATTTTTCAGTTTTGTCAGACGTTTGTAATATTCTCACAATAAGCTAATTAGCTCAATTGGAGCATTTCTAGCTTGTTTGGTTGAAATTGGAAATTTACATTTTTCAGTTTGGTCAGACGTTTGTAATATTCTCACAATAAGCTAATTAGCTCAATTGAAACATTTCTAGCATGTTTGGTTGAAATTGGAAATTTACATTTTTCAGTTTTGTCAGACGTTTGTAATATTCTCACAATAAGCTAATTAGCTCAATTGGAGCATTTCTAGCATGTTTGGTTGAAATTGGAAATTTACATTTTTAACTTTTGTCAGACGTTTGTAATATTCTAACAATAAGCTAATTAGCTCAATTGGAGCATTTCTAGCATGTTTGGTTGAAATTGGAAATTTACATTTTTCACTTTTGTCAGACAATTGCATTATTCTATCAATAAGCTAATTAGCTCAATTGGAGCATTTCTAGCATGTTTGGTTGAAATTGGAAATTCCTATTTTTCAGTTTTGTCAGACGTTTGTAATATTCTCACAATAAGCTAATTAGCTCAATTGGAGCATTTCTAGCTTGTTTGGTTGAAATTGGAAATTTACATTTTTCAGTTTGGTCAGACGTTTGTAATATTCTCACAATAAGCTAATTAGCTCAATTGAAACATTTCTAGCATGTTTGGTTGAAATTGGAAATTTACATTTTTCAGTTTTGTCAGACGTTTGTAATATTCTCACAATAAGCTAATTAGCTCAATTGGAGCATTTCTAGCATGTTTGGTTGAATTTGGAAATTTACATTTTTAACTTTTGTCAGACGTTTGTAATATTCTAACAATAAGCTAATTAGCTCAATTGGAGCATTTCTAGCATGTTTGGTTGAAATTGGAAATTTACATTTTTCACTTTTGTCAGACAATTGCAATATTCTATCAATAAGCTAATTAGCTCAATTGGAGCATTTCTAGCATGTTTGGTTGAAATTGGAAATTCTTATTTTTCAGTTTTGTCAGACGTTTGTAATATTCTCACAATAAGCTAATTAGCTCAATTGGATCATTTCTAGCTTGTTTGGTTGAAATTGGAAATTTACATTTTTCAGTTTGGTCAGACGTTTGTAATATTCTCACAATAAGCTAATTAGCTCAATTGAAACATTTCTAGCATGTTTGGTTGAAATTGGAAATTTACATTTTTCAGTTTTGTCAGACGTTTGTAATATTCTCACAATAAGCTAATTAGCTCAATTGGAGCATTTCTAGCATGTTTGGTTGAAATTGGAAATTTACATTTTTCACTTTTGTCAAACAATTGCAATATTCTCACAATAAGCTAATTAGCTCAATTGGAGCATTTCTAGCATGTTTGGTTGAAATTGAAAATTTAAATTTTCAGTTTTGTCAGACGTTTGTAAAATTCTTACAGTAGGCTTATTTGCGCAATTGGAGCATTTCTAGCATGTTTGATTGAAATTGGAATTTTAAATTTTTCACTTTTGTCAGACGTTTGTAATATTCTCACAATAAGCTAATTAGCTCAATTGGAGCATTTCTAGCATGTTTGGTTGAAATTGGAAATTTACATTTTTCACTTTTGTCAGACAATTGCAATATTCTCACAATAAGCTAATTAGCTCAATTGGAACATTTCTAGCATGTTTGGTTGAAATTGGAAATTTACATTTTTCACTTTTGTCAGACAATTGCAATATTCTCACAATAAGCTAATTAGCTCAATTGGAGCATTTCTAGCATGTTTGGTTGAAATTGGAAATTTACATTTTTCAGTTTTGTCAGACGTTTGTAATATTCTCACAATAAGCTAATTAGCTCAATTGGAGCATTTCTAGCATGTTTGGTTGAAATTGGAAATTTACATTTTTCACTTTTGTCAGACAATTGCAATATTCTATCAATAAGCTAATTAGCTCAATTGGAGCATTTCTAGCATGTTTGATTGAAATTGGAATTATAAATTTTTCACTTTTGTCAGACGTTTGTAATATTCTCACAATAAGCTAATTAGCTCAATTGGAGCATTTCTAGCATGTTTGGTTGAAATTGGAAATTTACATTTTTCAGTTTTGTCAGACGTTTGTAATATTCTCACAATAAGCTAATTAGCACAATTGGAGCATTTCTAGCATGTTTGGTTGAAATTGGAAATTTACATTTTTCACTTTTTTCAGACAATTGCAATATTCTCACAATAAGCTAATTAGCTCAATTGGAACATTTCTAGCATGTTTGGTTGAAATTGGAAATTTACATTTTTCACTTTTGTCAGACAATTGCAATATTCTCACAATAAGCTAATTAGCTCAATTGGAGCATTTCTAGCATGTTTGGTTGAAATTGGAAATTTACATTTTTCAGTTTTGTCAGACGTTTGTAATATTCTCACAATAAGCTAATTAGCTCAATTGGAGCATTTCTAGCATGTTTGGTTGAAATCAGAAATTTACATTTTTTACTTTTGTCAGACGTTTGTAATATTCTCACATTAAGCTAATTAGCTCAATTGGAGCATTTCTAGCATGTTTGGTTGAAATTGGAAATTTACATTTTTCAGTTTTGTCAGACGTTTGTAATATTCTCACAATAAGCTAATTAGCTCAATTGGAGCATTTCTAGCATGTTTGGTTGAAATTGGAAATTTACATTTTTAACTTTTGTCAGACGTTTGTAATATTCTAACAATAAGCTAATTAGCTCAATTGGAGCATTTCTAGCATGTTTGGTTGAAATTGGAAATTTACATTTTTCACTTTTGTCAGACAATTGCAATATGCTATCAGTAAGCTAATTAGCTCAATTGGAGCATTTCTAGCATGTTTGGTTGAAATTGGAAATTCCTATTTTTCAGTTTTGTCAGACGTTTGTAATATTCTCACAATAAGCTAATTAGCTCAATTGGAGCATTTCTAGCTTGTTTGGTTGAAATTGGAAATTTACATTTTTCAGTTTGGTCAGACGTTTGTAATATTCTCACAATAAGCTAATTAGCTCAATTGAAACATTTCTAGCATGTTTGGTTGAAATTGGAAATTTACATTTTTCAGTTTTGTCAGACGTTTGTAATATTCTCACAATAAGCTAATTAGCTCAATTGGAGCATTTCTAGCATGTTTGGTTGAAATTGGAAATTTACATTTTTAACTTTTGTCAGACGTTTGTAATATTCTAACAATAAGCTAATTAGCTCAATTGGAGCATTTCTAGCATGTTTGGTTGAAATTGGAAATTTACATTTTTCACTTTTGTCAGACAATTGCAATATTCTATCAATAAGCTAATTAGCTCAATTGGAGCATTTCTAGCATGTTTGGTTGAAATTGGAAATTCTTATTTTTCAGTTTTGTCAGACGTTTGTAATATTCTCACAATAAGCTAATTAGCTCAATTGGATCATTTCTAGCTTGTTTGGTTGAAATTGGAAATTTACATTTTTCAGTTTGGTCAGACGTTTGTAATATTCTCACAATAAGCTAATTAGCTCAATTGAAACATTTCTAGCATGTTTGGTTGAAATTGGAAATTTACATTTTTCAGTTTTGTCAGACGTTTGTAATATTCTCACAATAAGCTAATTAGCTCAATTGGAGCATTTCTAGCATGTTTGGTTGAAATTGGAAATTTACATTTTTCACTTTTGTCAAACAATTGCAATATTCTCACAATAAGCTAATTAGCTCAATTGGAGCATTTCTAGCATGTTTGGTTGAAATTGAAAATTTAAATTTTCAGTTTTGTCAGACGTTTGTAAAATTCTTACAGTAGGCTTATTTGCGCAATTGGAGCATTTCTAGCATGTTTGATTGAAATTGGAATTTTAAATTTTTCACTTTTGTCAGACGTTTGTAATATTCTCACAATAAGCTAATTAGCTCAATTGGAGCATTTCTAGCATGTTTGGTTGAAATTGGAAATTTACATTTTTCACTTTTGTCAGACAATTGCAATATTCTCACAATAAGCTAATTAGCTCAATTGGAACATTTCTAGCATGTTTGGTTGAAATTGGAAATTTACATTTTTCACTTTTGTCAGACAATTGCAATATTCTCACAATAAGCTAATTAGCTCAATTGGAGCCTTTCTAGCATGTTTGGTTGAAATTGGAAATTTACATTTTTCAGTTTTGTCAGACGTTTGTAATATTCTCACAATAAGCTAATTAGCTCAATTGGAGCATTTCTAGCATGTTTGGTTGAAATCAGAAATTTACATTTTTTACTTTTGTCAGACGTTTGTAATATTCTCACAATAAGCTAATTAGCTCAATTGGAGCATTTCTAGCATGTTTGGTTGAAATTGGAAATTTACATTTTTCACTTTTGTCAGACAATTGCAATATGTTATCAGTAAGCTAATTAGCTCAATTGGAGCATTTCTAGCATGTTTGGTTGAAATTGGAAATTCCTATTTTTCAGTTTTGTCAGACGTTTGTAATATTCTCACAATAAGCTAATTAGCTCAATTGGAGCATTTCTAGCTTGTTTGGTTGAAATTGGAAATTTACATTTTTCAGTTTGGTCAGACAGTTGTAATATTCTCAGAATAAGCTAATTAGCTCAATTGAAACATTTCTAGCATGTTTGGTTGAAATTGGAAATTTACATTTTTCAGTTTTGTCAGACGTTTGTAATATTCTCACAATAAGCTAATTAGCTCAATTGGAGCATTTCTAGCATGTTTGATTGAAATTGGAATTTTAAATTTTTCACTTTTGTCAGACGTTTGTAATATTCTCACAATAAGCTAATTAGCTCAATTGGAGCATTTCTAGCATGTTTGGTTGAAATTGGAAATTTACATTTTTCACTTTTGTCAGACAATTGCAATATTCTCACAATAAGCTAATTAGCTCAATTGGAACATTTCTAGCATGTTTGGTTGAAATTGGAAATTTACATTTTTCACTTTTGTCAGACAATTGCAATATTCTCACAATAAGCTAATTAGCTCAATTGGAGCCTTTCTAGCATGTTTGGTTGAAATTGGAAATTTCTATTTTTCAGTTTTGTCAGACGTTTGTAATATTCTCACAATAAGCTAATTAGCTCAATTGGAGCATTTCTAGCATGTTTGGTTGAAATCAGAAATTTACATTTTTTACTTTTGTCAGACGTTTGTAATATTCTCACAATAAGCTAATTAGCTCAATTGGAGCATTTCTAGCATGTTTGGTTGAAATTGGAAATTTACATTTTTCGCTTTTGTCAGACAATTGCAATATTCTCACAATAAGCTAATTAGCTCAATTGGAGCATTTCTAGCATGTTTGGTTGAAATTGGCAATTTACATTTTTCAGTTTTGTCAGACGTTTGTAATATTCTCACAATAAGCTAATTAGCTCAATTGGAGCATTTCTAGCATGTTTGGTTGAAATTGGAAATTTACATTTTTCAGTTTTGTCAGACGTTTGTAATATTCTCACAATAAGCTAATTAGCTCAATTGGAGCATTTCTAGCATGTTTGGTTGAAATTGGAAATTTACATTTTTAACTTTTGTCAGACGTTTGTAATATTCTAACAATAAGCTAATTAGCTCAATTGGAGCATTTCTAGCATGTTTGGTTGAAATTGGAAATTTACATTTTTCACTTTTGTCAGACAATTGCAATATGCTATCAGTAAGCTAATTAGCTCAATTGGAGCATTTCTAGCATGTTTGGTTGAAATTGGAAATTCCTATTTTTCAGTTTTGTCAGACGTTTGTAATATTCTCACAATAAGCTAATTAGCTCAATTGGAGCATTTCTAGCTTGTTTGGTTGAAATTGGAAATTTACATTTTTCAGTTTGGTCAGACGTTTGTAATATTCTCACAATAAGCTAATTAGCTCAATTGAAACATTTCTAGCATGTTTGGTTGAAATTGGAAATTTACATTTTTCAGTTTTGTCAGACGTTTGTAATATTCTCACAATAAGCTAATTAGCTCAATTGGAGCATTTCTAGCATGTTTGGTTGAAATTGGAAATTTACATTTTTAACTTTTGTCAGACGTTTGTAATATTCTAACAATAAGCTAATTAGCTCAATTGGAGCATTACTAGCATGTTTGGTTGAAATTGGAAATTTACATTTTTCACTTTTGTCAGACAATTGCAATATTCTATCAATAAGCTAATTAGCTCAATTGGAGCATTTCTAGCATGTTTGGTTGAAATTGGAAATTCTTATTTTTCAGTTTTGTCAGACGTTTGTAATATTCTCACAATAAGCTAATTAGCTCAATTGGATCATTTCTAGCTTGTTTGGTTGAAATTGGAAATTTACATTTTTCAGTTTGGTCAGACGTTTGTAATATTCTCACAATAAGCTAATTAGCTCAATTGAAACATTTCTAGCATGTTTGGTTGAAATTGGAAATTTACATTTTTCAGTTTTGTCAGACGTTTGTAATATTCTCACAATAAGCTAATTAGCTCAATTGGAGCATTTCTAGCATGTTTGGTTGAAATTGGAAATTTACATTTTTCACTTTTGTCAAACAATTGCAATATTCTCACAATAAGCTAATTAGCTCAATTGGAGCATTTCTAGCATGTTTGGTTGAAATTGAAAATTTAAATTTTCAGTTTTGTCAGACGTTTGTAAAATTCTTACAGTAGGCTTATTTGCGCAATTGGAGCATTTCTAGCATGTTTGATTGAAATTGGAATTTTAAATTTTTCACTTTTGTCAGACGTTTGTAATATTCTCACAATAAGCTAATTAGCTCAATTGGAGCATTTCTAGCATGTTTGGTTGAAATTGGAAATTTACATTTTTCACTTTTGTCAGACAATTGCAATATTCTCACAATAAGCTAATTAGCTCAATTGGAACATTTCTAGCATGTTTGGTTGAAATTGGAAATTTACATTTTTCACTTTTGTCAGACAATTGCAATATTCTCACAATAAGCTAATTAGCTCAATTGGAGCATTTCTAGCATGTTTGGTTGAAATTGGAAATTTACATTTTTCAGTTTTGTCAGACGTTTGTAATATTCTCACAATAAGCTAATTAGCTCAATTGGAGCATTTCTAGCATGTTTGGTTGAAATTGGAAATTTACATTTTTCACTTTTGTCAGACAATTGCAATATTCTATCAATAAGCTAATTAGCTCAATTGGAGCATTTCTAGCATGTTTGATTGAAATTGGAATTATAAATTTTTCACTTTTGTCAGACGTTTGTAATATTCTCACAATAAGCTAATTAGCTCAATTGGAGCATTTCTAGCATGTTTGGTTGAAATTGGAAATTTACATTTTTCAGTTTTGTCAGACGTTTGTAATATTCTCACAATAAGCTAATTAGCACAATTGGAGCATTTCTAGCATGTTTGGTTGAAATTGGAAATTTACATTTTTCACTTTTTTCAGACAATTGCAATATTCTCACAATAAGCTAATTAGCTCAATTGGAACATTTCTAGCATGTTTGGTTGAAATTGGAAATTTACATTTTTCACTTTTGTCAGACAATTGCAATATTCTCACAATAAGCTAATTAGCTCAATTGGAGCATTTCTAGCATGTTTGGTTGAAATTGGAAATTTACATTTTTCAGTTTTGTCAGACGTTTGTAATATTCTCACAATAAGCTAATTAGCTCAATTGGAGCATTTCTAGCATGTTTGGTTGAAATCAGAAATTTACATTTTTTACTTTTGTCAGACGTTTGTAATATTCTCACATTAAGCTAATTAGCTCAATTGGAGCATTTCTAGCATGTTTGGTTGAAATTGGAAATTTACATTTTTCAGTTTTGTCAGACGTTTGTAATATTCTCACAATAAGCTAATTAGCTCAATTGGAGCATTTCTAGCATGTTTGGTTGAAATTGGAAATTTACATTTTTAACTTTTGTCAGACGTTTGTAATATTCTAACAATAAGCTAATTAGCTCAATTGGAGCATTTCTAGCATGTTTGGTTGAAATTGGAAATTTACATTTTTCAGTTTTGTCAGACGTTTGTAATATTCTCACAATAAGCTAATTAGCTCAATTGGAGCATTTCTAGCATGTTTGGTTGAAATTGGAAATTTACATTTTTCACTTTTGTCAAACAATTGCAATATTCTCACAATAAGCTAATTAGCTCAATTGGAGCATTTCTAGCATGTTTGGTTGAAATTGAAAATTTAAATTTTCAGTTTTGTCAGACGTTTGTAAAATTCTTACAGTAGGCTTATTTGCGCAATTGGAGCATTTCTAGCATGTTTGATTGAAATTGGAATTTTAAATTTTTCACTTTTGTCAGACGTTTGTAATATTCTCACAATAAGCTAATTAGCTCAATTGGAGCATTTCTAGCATGTTTGGTTGAAATTGGAAATTTACATTTTTCACTTTTGTCAGACAATTGCAATATTCTCACAATAAGCTAATTAGCTCAATTGGAACATTTCTAGCATGTTTGGTTGAAATTGGAAATTTACATTTTTCACTTTTGTCAGACAATTGCAATATTCTCACAATAAGCTAATTAGCTCAATTGGAGCCTTTCTAGCATGTTTGGTTGAAATTGGAAATTTACATTTTTCAGTTTTGTCAGACGTTTGTAATATTCTCACAATAAGCTAATTAGCTCAATTGGAGCATTTCTAGCATGTTTGGTTGTAATCAGAAATTTACATTTTTTACTTTTGTCAGACGTTTGTAATATTCTCACAATAAGCTAATTAGCTCAATTGGAGCATTTCTAGCATGTTTGGTTGAAATTGGAAATTTACATTTTTCACTTTTGTCAGACAATTGCAATATGTTATCAGTAAGCTAATTAGCTCAATTGGAGCATTTCTAGCATGTTTGGTTGAAATTGGAAATTCCTATTTTTCAGTTTTGTCAGACGTTTGTAATATTCTCACAATAAGCTAATTAGCTCAATTGGAGCATTTCTAGCTTGTTTGGTTGAAATTGGAAATTTACATTTTTCAGTTTGGTCAGACAGTTGTAATATTCTCACAATAAGCTAATTAGCTCAATTGAAACATTTCTAGCATGTTTGGTTGAAATTGGAAATTTACATTTTTCAGTTTTGTCAGACGTTTGTAATATTCTCACAATAAGCTAATTAGCTCAATTGGAGCATTTCTAGCATGTTTGGTTGAAATTGGAAATTTACATTTTTCACTTTTGTCAAACAATTGCAATATTCTCACAATAAGCTAATTAGCTCAATTGGAGCATTTCTAGCATGTTTGGTTGAAATTGAAAATTTAAATTTTCAGTTTTGTCAGACGTTTGTAAAATTCTTACAGTAGGCTTATTTGCGCAATTGGAGCATTTCTAGCATGTTTGATTGAAATTGGAATTTTAAATTTTTCACTTTTGTCAGACGTTTGTAATATTCTCACAATAAGCTAATTAGCTCAATTGGAGCATTTCTAGCATGTTTGGTTGAAATTGGAAATTTAAATTTTTCACTTTTGTCAGACAATTGCAATATTCTCACAATAAGCTAATTAGCTCAATTGGAACATTTCTAGCATGTTTGGTTGAAATTGGAAATTTACATTTTTCACTTTTGTCAGACAATTGCAATATTCTCACAATAAGCTAATTAGCTCAATTGGAGCCTTTCTAGCATGTTTGGTTGAAATTGGAAATTTCTATTTTTCAGTTTTGTCAGACGTTTGTAATATTCTCACAATAAGCTAATTAGCTCAATTGGAGCATTTCTAGCATGTTTGGTTGAAATCAGAAATTTACATTTTTTACTTTTGTCAGACGTTTGTAATATTCTCACAATAAGCTAATTAGCTCAATTGGAGCATTTCTAGCATGTTTGGTTGAAATTGGAAATTTACATTTTTCACTTTTGTCAGACAATTGCAATATTCTCACAATAAGCTAATTAGCTCAATTGGAGCATTTCTAGCATGTTTGGTTGAAATTGAAAATTTACATTTTTCAGTTTTGTCAGACGTTTGTAATATTCTCACAATAAGCTAATTAGCACAATTGGAGCATTTCTAGCATGTTTGGTTGAAATTGGAAATTTACATTTTTCACTTTTGTCAGACAATTGCAATATTCTCACAATAAGCTAATTAGCTCAATTGGAGCATTTCTAGCATGTTTGGTTGAAATTGGAAATTTACATTTTTCAGTTTTGTCAGACGTTTGTAATATTCTCACAATAAGCTAATTAGCTCAATTGGAGCATTTCTAGCATGTTTGGTTGAAATTGGAAATTTACATTTTTCACTTTTGTCAGACAATTGCAATATTCTATCAATAAGCTAATTAGCTCAATTGGAGCATTTCTAGCATGTTTGATTGAAATTGGAATTATAAATTTTTCACTTTTGTCAGACGTTTGTAATATTCTCACAATAAGCTAATTAGCTCAATTGGAGCATTTCTAGCATGTTTGGTTGAAATTGGAAATTTACATTTTTCAGTTTTGTCAGACGTTTGTAATATTCTCACAATAAGCTAATTAGCACAATTGGAGCATTTCTAGCATGTTTGGTTGAAATTGGAAATTTACATTTTTCACTTTTTTCAGACAATTGCAATATTCTCACAATAAGCTAATTAGCTCAATTGGAACATTTCTAGCATGTTTGGTTGAAATTGGAAATTTACATTTTTCACTTTTGTCAGACAATTGCAATATTCTCACAATAAGCTAATTAGCTCAATTGGAGCATTTCTAGCATGTTTGGTTGAAATTGGAAATTTACATTTTTCAGTTTTGTCAGACGTTTGTAATATTCTCACAATAAGCTAATTAGCTCAATTGGAGCATTTCTAGCATGTTTGGTTGAAATCAGAAATTTACATTTTTTACTTTTGTCAGACGTTTGTAATATTCTCACATTAAGCTAATTAGCTCAATTGGAGCATTTCTAGCATGTTTGGTTGAAATTGGAAATTTACATTTTTCAGTTTTGTCAGACGTTTGTAATATTCTCACAATAAGCTAATTAGCTCAATTGGAGCATTTCTAGCATGTTTGGTTGAAATTGGAAATTTACATGTTTAACTTTTGTCAGACGTTTGTAATATTCTAACAATAAGCTAATTAGCTCAATTGGAGCATTTCTAGCATGTTTGGTTGAAATTGGAAATTTACATTTTTCACTTTTGTCAGACAATTGCAATATGCTATCAGTAAGCTAATTAGCTCAATTGGAGCATTTCTAGCATGTTTGGTTGAAATTGGAAATTCCTATTTTTCAGTTTTGTCAGACGTTTGTAATATTCTCACAATAAGCTAATTAGCTCAATTGGAGCATTTCTAGCTTGTTTGGTTGAAATTGGAAATTTACATTTTTCAGTTTGGTCAGACGTTTGTAATATTCTCACAATAAGCTAATTAGCTCAATTGAAACATTTCTAGCATGTTTGGTTGAAATTGGAAATTTACATTTTTCAGTTTTGTCAGACGTTTGTAATATTCTCACAATAAGCTAATTAGCTCAATTGGAGCATTTCTAGCATGTTTGGTTGAAATTGGAAATTTACATTTTTCACTTTTGTCAGACGTTTGTAATATTCTAACAATAAGCTAATTAGCTCAATTGGAGCATTTCTAGCATGTTTGGTTGAAATTGGAAATTTACATTTTTCACTTTTGTCAGACAATTGCAATATTCTATCAATAAGCTAATTAGCTCAATTGGAGCATTTCTAGCATGTTTGGTTGAAATTGGAAATTCTTATTTTTCAGTTTTGTCAGACGTTTGTAATATTCTCACAATAAGCTAATTAGCTCAATTGGATCATTTCTAGCTTGTTTGGTTGAAATTGGAAATTTACATTTTTCAGTTTGGTCAGACGTTTGTAATATTCTCACAATAAGCTAATTAGCTCAATTGAAACATTTCTAGCATGTTTGGTTGAAATTGGAAATTTACATTTTTCAGTTTTGTCAGACGTTTGTAATATTCTCACAATAAGCTAATTAGCTCAATTGGAGCATTTCTAGCATGTTTGGTTGAAATTGGAAATTTACATTTTTCACTTTTGTCAAACAATTGCAATATTCTCACAATAAGCTAATTAGCTCAATTGGAGCATTTCTAGCATGTTTGGTTGAAATTGAAAATTTAAATTTTCAGTTTTGTCAGACGTTTGTAAAATTCTTACAGTAGGCTTATTTGCGCAATTGGAGCATTTCTAGCATGTTTGATTGAAATTGGAATTTTAAATTTTTCACTTTTGTCAGACGTTTGTAATATTCTCACAATAAGCTAATTAGCTCAATTGGAGCATTTCTAGCATGTTTGGTTGAAATTGGAAATTTACATTTTTCACTTTTGTCAGACAATTGCAATATTCTCACAATAAGCTAATTAGCTCAATTGGAACATTTCTAGCATGTTTGGTTGAAATTGGAAATTTACATTTTTCACTTTTGTCAGACAATTGCAATATTCTCACAATAAGCTAATTAGCTCAATTGGAGCCTTTCTAGCATGTTTGGTTGAAATTGGAAATTTACATTTTTCAGTTTTGTCAGACGTTTGTAATATTCTCACAATAAGCTAATTAGCTCAATTGGAGCATTTCTAGCATGTTTGGTTGAAATCAGAAATTTACATTTTTTACTTTTGTCAGACGTTTGTAATATTCTCACAATAAGCTAATTAGCTCAATTGGAGCATTTCTAGCATGTTTGGTTGAAATTGGAAATTTACATTTTTCACTTTTGTCAGACAATTGCAATATGTTATCAGTAAGCTAATTAGCTCAATTGGAGCATTTCTAGCATGTTTGGTTGAAATTGGAAATTCCTATTTTTCAGTTTTGTCAGACGTTTGTAATATTCTCACAATAAGCTAATTAGCTCAATTGGAGCATTTCTAGCTTGTTTGGTTGAAATTGGAAATTTACATTTTTCAGTTTGGTCAGACAGTTGTAATATTCTCACAATAAGCTAATTAGCTCAATTGAAACATTTCTAGCATGTTTGGTTGAAATTGGAAATTTACATTTTTCAGTTTTGTCAGACGTTTGTAATATTCTCACAATAAGCTAATTAGCTCAATTGGAGCATTTCTAGCATGTTTGGTTGAAATTGGAAATTTACATTTTTCACTTTTGTCAAACAATTGCAATATTCTCACAATAAGCTAATTAGCTCAATTGGAGCATTTCTAGCATGTTTGGTTGAAATTGAAAATTTAAATTTTCAGTTTTGTCAGACGTTTGTAAAATTCTTACAGTAGGCTTATTTGCGCAATTGGAGCATTTCTAGCATGTTTGATTGAAATTGGAATTTTAAATTTTTCACTTTTGTCAGACGTTTGTAATATTCTCACAATAAGCTAATTAGCTCAATTGGAGCATTTCTAGCATGTTTGGTTGAAATTGGAAATTTACATTTTTCACTTTTGTCAGACAATTGCAATATTCTCACAATAAGCTAATTAGCTCAATTGGAACATTTCTAGCATGTTTGGTTGAAATTGGAAATTTACATTTTTCACTTTTGTCAGACAATTGCAATATTCTCACAATAAGCTAATTAGCTCAATTGGAGCCTTTCTAGCATGTTTGGTTGAAATTGGAAATTTCTATTTTTCAGTTTTGTCAGACGTTTGTAATATTCTCACAATAAGCTAATTAGCTCAATTGGAGCATTTCTAGCATGTTTGGTTGAAATCAGAAATTTACATTTTTTACTTTTGTCAGACGTTTGTAATATTCTCACAATAAGCTAATTAGCTCAATTGGAGCATTTCTAGCATGTTTGGTTGAAATTGGAAATTTACATTTTTCGCTTTTGTCAGACAATTGCAATATTCTCACAATAAGCTAATTAGCTCAATTGGAGCATTTCTAGCATGTTTGGTTGAAATTGGCAATTTACATTTTTCAGTTTTGTCAGACGTTTGTAATATTCTCACAATAAGCTAATTAGCTCAATTGGAGCATTTCTAGCATGTTTGGTTGAAATTGGAAATTTACATTTTTCAGTTTTGTCAGACGTTTGTAATATTCTCACAATAAGCTAATTAGCTCAATTGGAGCATTTCTAGCATGTTTGGTTGAAATTGGAAATTTACATTTTTAACTTTTGTCAGACGTTTGTAATATTCTAACAATAAGCTAATTAGCTCAATTGGAGCATTTCTAGCATGTTTGGTTGAAATTGGAAATTTACATTTTTCACTTTTGTCAGACAATTGCAATATGCTATCAGTAAGCTAATTAGCTCAATTGGAGCATTTCTAGCATGTTTGGTTGAAATTGGAAATTCCTATTTTTCAGTTTTGTCAGACGTTTGTAATATTCTCACAATAAGCTAATTAGCTCAATTGGAGCATTTCTAGCTTGTTTGGTTGAAATTGGAAATTTACATTTTTCAGTTTGGTCAGACGTTTGTAATATTCTCACAATAAGCTAATTAGCTCAATTGAAACATTTCTAGCATGTTTGGTTGAAATTGGAAATTTACATTTTTCAGTTTTGTCAGACGTTTGTAATATTCTCACAATAAGCTAATTAGCTCAATTGGAGCATTTCTAGCATGTTTGGTTGAAATTGGAAATTTACATTTTTAACTTTTGTCAGACGTTTGTAATATTCTAACAATAAGCTAATTAGCTCAATTGGAGCATTACTAGCATGTTTGGTTGAAATTGGAAATTTACATTTTTCACTTTTGTCAGACAATTGCAATATTCTATCAATAAGCTAATTAGCTCAATTGGAGCATTTCTAGCATGTTTGGTTGAAATTGGAAATTTACATTTTTCAGTTTGGTCAGACGTTTGTAATATTCTCACAATAAGCTAATTAGCTCAATTGAAACATTTCTAGCATGTTTGGTTGAAATCAGAAATTTACATTTTTTACTTTTGTCAGACGTTTGTAATATTCTCACAATAAGCTAATTAGCTCAATTGGAGCATTTCTAGCATGTTTGGTTGAAATTGGAAATTTACATTTTTCACTTTTGTCAGACAATTGCAATATTCTCACAATAAGCTAATTAGCTCAATTGGAGCATTTCTAGCATGTTTGGTTGAAATTGAAAATTTACATTTTTCAGTTTTGTCAGACGTTTGTAATATTCTCACAATAAGCTAATTAGCACAATTGGAGCATTTCTAGCATGTTTGGTTGAAATTGGAAATTTACATTTTTCACTTTTGTCAGACAATTGCAATATTCTCACAATAAGCTAATTAGCTCAATTGGAGCATTTCTAGCATGTTTGGTTGAAATTGGAAATTTACATTTTTCAGTTTTGTCAGACGTTTGTAATATTCTCACAATAAGCTAATTAGCTCAATTGGAGCATTTCTAGCATGTTTGGTTGAAATTGGAAATTTACATTTTTCACTTTTGTCAGACAATTGCAATATTCTATCAATAAGCTAATTAGCTCAATTGGAGCATTTCTAGCATGTTTGATTGAAATTGGAATTATAAATTTTTCACTTTTGTCAGACGTTTGTAATATTCTCACAATAAGCTAATTAGCTCAATTGGAGCATTTCTAGCATGTTTGGTTGAAATTGGAAATTTACATTTTTCAGTTTTGTCAGACGTTTGTAATATTCTCACAATAAGCTAATTAGCACAATTGGAGCATTTCTAGCATGTTTGGTTGAAATTGGAAATTTACATTTTTCACTTTTTTCAGACAATTGCAATATTCTCACAATAAGCTAATTAGCTCAATTGGAACATTTCTAGCATGTTTGGTTGAAATTGGAAATTTACATTTTTCACTTTTGTCAGACAATTGCAATATTCTCACAATAAGCTAATTAGCTCAATTGGAGCATTTCTAGCATGTTTGGTTGAAATTGGAAATTTACATTTTTCAGTTTTGTCAGACGTTTGTAATATTCTCACAATAAGCTAATTAGCTCAATTGGAGCATTTCTAGCATGTTTGGTTGAAATCAGAAATTTACATTTTTTACTTTTGTCAGACGTTTGTAATATTCTCACATTAAGCTAATTAGCTCAATTGGAGCATTTCTAGCATGTTTGGTTGAAATTGGAAATTTACATTTTTCAGTTTTGTCAGACGTTTGTAATATTCTCACAATAAGCTAATTAGCTCAATTGGAGCATTTCTAGCATGTTTGGTTGAAATTGGAAATTTACATTTTTAACTTTTGTCAGACGTTTGTAATATTCTAACAATAAGCTAATTAGCTCAATTGGAGCATTTCTAGCATGTTTGGTTGAAATTGGAAATTTACATTTTTCACTTTTGTCAGACAATTGCAATATGCTATCAGTAAGCTAATTAGCTCAATTGGAGCCTTTCTAGCATGTTTGGTTGAAATTGGAAATTCCTATTTTTCAGTTTTGTCAGACGTTTGTAATATTCTCACAATAAGCTAATTAGCTCAATTGGAGCATTTCTAGCTTGTTTGGTTGAAATTGGAAATTTACATTTTTCAGTTTGGTCAGACGTTTGTAATATTCTCACAATAAGCTAATTAGCTCAATTGAAACATTTCTAGCATGTTTGGTTGAAATTGGAAATTTACATTTTTCAGTTTTGTCAGACGTTTGTAATATTCTCACAATAAGCTAATTAGCTCAATTGGAGCATTTCTAGCATGTTTGGTTGAAATTGGAAATTTACATTTTTAACTTTTGTCAGACGTTTGTAATATTCTAACAATAAGCTAATTAGCTCAATTGGAGCATTTCTAGCATGTTTGGTTGAAATTGGAAATTTACATTTTTCACTTTTGTCAGACAATTGCAATATTCTATCAATAAGCTAATTAGCTCAATTGGAGCATTTCTAGCATGTTTGGTTGAAATTGGAAATTCTTATTTTTCAGTTTTGTCAGACGTTTGTAATATTCTCACAATAAGCTAATTAGCTCAATTGGATCATTTCTAGCTTGTTTGGTTGAAATTGGAAATTTACATTTTTCAGTTTGGTCAGACGTTTGTAATATTCTCACAATAAGCTAATTAGCTCAATTGAAACATTTCTAGCATGTTTGGTTGAAATTGGAAATTTACATTTTTCAGTTTTGTCAGACGTTTGTAATATTCTCACAATAAGCTAATTAGCTCAATTGGAGCATTTCTAGCATGTTTGGTTGAAATTGGAAATTTACATTTTTCACTTTTGTCAAACAATTGCAATATTCTCACAATAAGCTAATTAGCTCAATTGGAGCATTTCTAGCATGTTTGGTTGAAATTGAAAATTTAAATTTTCAGTTTTGTCAGACGTTTGTAAAATTCTTACAGTAGGCTTATTTGCGCAATTGGAGCATTTCTAGCATGTTTGATTGAAATTGGAATTTTAAATTTTTCACTTTTGTCAGACGTTTGTAATATTCTCACAATAAGCTAATTAGCTCAATTGGAGCATTTCTAGCATGTTTGGTTGAAATTGGAAATTTACATTTTTCACTTTTGTCAGACAATTGCAATATTCTCACAATAAGCTAATTAGCTCAATTGGAACATTTCTAGCATGTTTGGTTGAAATTGGAAATTTACATTTTTCACTTTTGTCAGACAATTGCAATATTCTCACAATAAGCTAATTAGCTCAATTGGAGCCTTTCTAGCATGTTTGGTTGAAATTGGAAATTTACATTTTTCAGTTTTGTCAGACGTTTGTAATATTCTCACAATAAGCTAATTAGCTCAATTGGAGCATTTCTAGCATGTTTGGTTGAAATCAGAAATTTACATTTTTTACTTTTGTCAGACGTTTGTAATATTCTCACAATAAGCTAATTAGCTCAATTGGAGCATTTCTAGCATGTTTGGTTGAAATTGGAAATTTACATTTTTCACTTTTGTCAGACAATTGCAATATGTTATCAGTAAGCTAATTAGCTCAATTGGAGCATTTCTAGCATGTTTGGTTGAAATTGGAAATTCCTATTTTTCAGTTTTGTCAGACGTTTGTAATATTCTCACAATAAGCTAATTAGCTCAATTGGAGCATTTCTAGCTTGTTTGGTTGAAATTGGAAATTTACATTTTTCAGTTTGGTCAGACAGTTGTAATATTCTCACAATAAGCTAATTAGCTCAATTGAAACATTTCTAGCATGTTTGGTTGAAATTGGAAATTTACATTTTTCAGTTTTGTCAGACGTTTGTAATATTCTCACAATAAGCTAATTAGCTCAATTGGAGCATTTCTAGCATGTTTGGTTGAAATTGGAAATTTACATTTTTCACTTTTGTCAAACAATTGCAATATTCTCACAATAAGCTAATTAGCTCAATTGGAGCATTTCTAGCATGTTTGGTTGAAATTGAAAATTTAAATTTTCAGTTTTGTCAGACGTTTGTAAAATTCTTACAGTAGGCTTATTTGCGCAATTGGAGCATTTCTAGCATGTTTGATTGAAATTGGAATTTTAAATTTTTCACTTTTGTCAGACGTTTGTAATATTCTCACAATAAGCTAATTAGCTCAATTGGAGCATTTCTAGCATGTTTGGTTGAAATTGGAAATTTACATTTTTCACTTTTGTCAGACAATTGCAATATTCTCACAATAAGCTAATTAGCTCAATTGGAACATTTCTAGCATGTTTGGTTGAAATTGGAAATTTACATTTTTCACTTTTGTCAGACAATTGCAATATTCTCACAATAAGCTAATTAGCTCAATTGGAGCCTTTCTAGCATGTTTGGTTGAAATTGGAAATTTCTATTTTTCAGTTTTGTCAGACGTTTGTAATATTCTCACAATAAGCTAATTAGCTCAATTGGAGCATTTCTAGCATGTTTGGTTGAAATCAGAAATTTACATTTTTTACTTTTGTCAGACGTTTGTAATATTCTCACAATAAGCTAATTAGCTCAATTGGAGCATTTCTAGCATGTTTGGTTGAAATTGGAAATTTACATTTTTCGCTTTTGTCAGACAATTGCAATATTCTCACAATAAGCTAATTAGCTCAATTGGAGCATTTCTAGCATGTTTGGTTGAAATTGGCAATTTACATTTTTCAGTTTTGTCAGACGTTTGTAATATTCTCACAATAAGCTAATTAGCTCAATTGGAGCATTTCTAGCATGTTTGGTTGAAATTGGAAATTTACATTTTTCAGTTTTGTCAGACGTTTGTAATATTCTCACAATAAGCTAATTAGCTCAATTGGAGCATTTCTAGCATGTTTGGTTGAAATTGGAAATTTACATTTTTAACTTTTGTCAGACGTTTGTAATATTCTAACAATAAGCTAATTAGCTCAATTGGAGCATTTCTAGCATGTTTGGTTGAAATTGGAAATTTACATTTTTCACTTTTGTCAGACAATTGCAATATGCTATCAGTAAGCTAATTAGCTCAATTGGAGCATTTCTAGCATGTTTGGTTGAAATTGGAAATTCCTATTTTTCAGTTTTGTCAGACGTTTGTAATATTCTCACAATAAGCTAATTAGCTCAATTGGAGCATTTCTAGCTTGTTTGGTTGAAATTGGAAATTTACATTTTTCAGTTTGGTCAGACGTTTGTAATATTCTCACAATAAGCTAATTAGCTCAATTGAAACATTTCTAGCATGTTTGGTTGAAATTGGAAATTTACATTTTTCAGTTTTGTCAGACGTTTGTAATATTCTCACAATAAGCTAATTAGCTCAATTGGAGCATTTCTAGCATGTTTGGTTGAAATTGGAAATTTACATTTTTAACTTTTGTCAGACGTTTGTAATATTCTAACAATAAGCTAATTAGCTCAATTGGAGCATTACTAGCATGTTTGGTTGAAATTGGAAATTTACATTTTTCACTTTTGTCAGACAATTGCAATATTCTATCAATAAGCTAATTAGCTCAATTGGAGCATTTCTAGCATGTTTGGTTGAAATTGGAAATTCTTATTTTTCAGTTTTGTCAGACGTTTGTAATATTCTCACAATAAGCTAATTAGCTCAATTGGATCATTTCTAGCTTGTTTGGTTGAAATTGGAAATTTACATTTTTCAGTTTGGTCAGACGTTTGTAATATTCTCACAATAAGCTAATTAGCTCAATTGAAACATTTCTAGCATGTTTGGTTGAAATTGGAAATTTACATTTTTCAGTTTTGTCAGACGTTTGTAATATTCTCACAATAAGCTAATTAGCTCAATTGGAGCATTTCTAGCATGTTTGGTTGAAATTGGAAATTTACATTTTTCACTTTTGTCAAACAATTGCAATATTCTCACAATAAGCTAATTAGCTCAATTGGAGCATTTCTAGCATGTTTGGTTGAAATTGAAAATTTAAATTTTCAGTTTTGTCAGACGTTTGTAAAATTCTTACAGTAGGCTTATTTGCGCAATTGGAGCATTTCTAGCATGTTTGATTGAAATTGGAATTTTAAATTTTTCACTTTTGTCAGACGTTTGTAATATTCTCACAATAAGCTAATTAGCTCAATTGGAGCATTTCTAGCATGTTTGGTTGAAATTGGAAATTTACATTTTTCACTTTTGTCAGACAATTGCAATATTCTCACAATAAGCTAATTAGCTCAATTGGAACATTTCTAGCATGTTTGGTTGAAATTGGAAATTTACATTTTTCACTTTTGTCAGACAATTGCAATATTCTCACAATAAGCTAATTAGCTCAATTGGAGCATTTCTAGCATGTTTGGTTGAAATTGGAAATTTACATTTTTCAGTTTTGTCAGACGTTTGTAATATTCTCACAATAAGCTAATTAGCTCAATTGGAGCATTTCTAGCATGTTTGGTTGAAATTGGAAATTTACATTTTTCACTTTTGTCAGACAATTGCAATATTCTATCAATAAGCTAATTAGCTCAATTGGAGCATTTCTAGCATGTTTGATTGAAATTGGAATTATAAATTTTTCACTTTTGTCAGACGTTTGTAATATTCTCACAATAAGCTAATTAGCTCAATTGGAGCATTTCTAGCATGTTTGGTTGAAATTGGAAATTTACATTTTTCAGTTTTGTCAGACGTTTGTAATATTCTCACAATAAGCTAATTAGCACAATTGGAGCATTTCTAGCATGTTTGGTTGAAATTGGAAATTTACATTTTTCACTTTTTTCAGACAATTGCAATATTCTCACAATAAGCTAATTAGCTCAATTGGAACATTTCTAGCATGTTTGGTTGAAATTGGAAATTTACATTTTTCACTTTTGTCAGACAATTGCAATATTCTCACAATAAGCTAATTAGCTCAATTGGAGCATTTCTAGCATGTTTGGTTGAAATTGGAAATTTACATTTTTCAGTTTTGTCAGACGTTTGTAATATTCTCACAATAAGCTAATTAGCTCAATTGGAGCATTTCTAGCATGTTTGGTTGAAATCAGAAATTTACATTTTTTACTTTTGTCAGACGTTTGTAATATTCTCACATTAAGCTAATTAGCTCAATTGGAGCATTTCTAGCATGTTTGGTTGAAATTGGAAATTTACATTTTTCAGTTTTGTCAGACGTTTGTAATATTCTCACAATAAGCTAATTAGCTCAATTGGAGCATTTCTAGCATGTTTGGTTGAAATTGGAAATTTACATTTTTAACTTTTGTCAGACGTTTGTAATATTCTAACAATAAGCTAATTAGCTCAATTGGAGCATTTCTAGCATGTTTGGTTGAAATTGGAAATTTACATTTTTCAGTTTTGTCAGACGTTTGTAATATTCTCACAATAAGCTAATTAGCTCAATTGGAGCATTTCTAGCATGTTTGGTTGAAATTGGAAATTTACATTTTTCACTTTTGTCAAACAATTGCAATATTCTCACAATAAGCTAATTAGCTCAATTGGAGCATTTCTAGCATGTTTGGTTGAAATTGAAAATTTAAATTTTCAGTTTTGTCAGACGTTTGTAAAATTCTTACAGTAGGCTTATTTGCGCAATTGGAGCATTTCTAGCATGTTTGATTGAAATTGGAATTTTAAATTTTTCACTTTTGTCAGACGTTTGTAATATTCTCACAATAAGCTAATTAGCTCAATTGGAGCATTTCTAGCATGTTTGGTTGAAATTGGAAATTTACATTTTTCACTTTTGTCAGACAATTGCAATATTCTCACAATAAGCTAATTAGCTCAATTGGAACATTTCTAGCATGTTTGGTTGAAATTGGAAATTTACATTTTTCACTTTTGTCAGACAATTGCAATATTCTCACAATAAGCTAATTAGCTCAATTGGAGCCTTTCTAGCATGTTTGGTTGAAATTGGAAATTTACATTTTTCAGTTTTGTCAGACGTTTGTAATATTCTCACAATAAGCTAATTAGCTCAATTGGAGCCTTTCTAGCATGTTTGGTTGAAATTGGAAATTTCTATTTTTCAGTTTTGTCAGACGTTTGTACTATTCTCACAATAAGCTAATTAGCTCAATTGGAGCATTTCTAGCATGTTTGGTTGAAATCAGAAATTTACATTTTTTACTTTTGTCAGACGTTTGTAATATTCTCACAATAAGCTAATTAGCTCAATTGGAGCATTTCTAGCATGTTTGGTTGAAATTGGAAATTTACATTTTTCGCTTTTGTCAGACAATTGCAATATTCTCACAATAAGCTAATTAGCTCAATTGGAGCATTTCTAGCATGTTTGGTTGAAATTGGCAATTTACATTTTTCAGTTTTGTCAGACGTTTGTAATATTCTCACAATAAGCTAATTAGCTCAATTGGAGCATTTCTAGCATGTTTGGTTGAAATTGGAAATTTACATTTTTCAGTTTTGTCAGACGTTTGTAATATTCTCACAATAAGCTAATTAGCTCAATTGGAGCATTTCTAGCATGTTTGGTTGAAATTGGAAATTTACATTTTTAACTTTTGTCAGACGTTTGTAATATTCTAACAATAAGCTAATTAGCTCAATTGGAGCATTTCTAGCATGTTTGGTTGAAATTGGAAATTTACATTTTTCACTTTTGTCAGACAATTGCAATATGCTATCAGTAAGCTAATTAGCTCAATTGGAGCATTTCTAGCATGTTTGGTTGAAATTGGAAATTCCTATTTTTCAGTTTTGTCAGACGTTTGTAATATTCTCACAATAAGCTAATTAGCTCAATTGGAGCATTTCTAGCTTGTTTGGTTGAAATTGGAAATTTACATTTTTCAGTTTGGTCAGACGTTTGTAATATTCTCACAATAAGCTAATTAGCTCAATTGAAACATTTCTAGCATGTTTGGTTGAAATTGGAAATTTACATTTTTCAGTTTTGTCAGACGTTTGTAATATTCTCACAATAAGCTAATTAGCTCAATTGGAGCATTTCTAGCATGTTTGGTTGAAATTGGAAATTTACATTTTTAACTTTTGTCAGACGTTTGTAATATTCTAACAATAAGCTAATTAGCTCAATTGGAGCATTACTAGCATGTTTGGTTGAAATTGGAAATTTACATTTTTCACTTTTGTCAGACAATTGCAATATTCTATCAATAAGCTAATTAGCTCAATTGGAGCATTTCTAGCATGTTTGGTTGAAATTGGAAATTCTTATTTTTCAGTTTTGTCAGACGTTTGTAATATTCTCACAATAAGCTAATTAGCTCAATTGGATCATTTCTAGCTTGTTTGGTTGAAATTGGAAATTTACATTTTTCAGTTTGGTCAGACGTTTGTAATATTCTCACAATAAGCTAATTAGCTCAATTGAAACATTTCTAGCATGTTTGGTTGAAATTGGAAATTTACATTTTTCAGTTTTGTCAGACGTTTGTAATATTCTCACAATAAGCTAATTAGCTCAATTGGAGCATTTCTAGCATGTTTGGTTGAAATTGGAAATTTACATTTTTCACTTTTGTCAAACAATTGCAATATTCTCACAATAAGCTAATTAGCTCAATTGGAGCATTTCTAGCATGTTTGGTTGAAATTGAAAATTTAAATTTTCAGTTTTGTCAGACGTTTGTAAAATTCTTACAGTAGGCTTATTTGCGCAATTGGAGCATTTCTAGCATGTTTGATTGAAATTGGAATTTTAAATTTTTCACTTTTGTCAGACGTTTGTAATATTCTCACAATAAGCTAATTAGCTCAATTGGAGCATTTCTAGCATGTTTGGTTGAAATTGGAAATTTACATTTTTCACTTTTGTCAGACAATTGCAATATTCTCACAATAAGCTAATTAGCTCAATTGGAACATTTCTAGCATGTTTGGTTGAAATTGGAAATTTACATTTTTCACTTTTGTCAGACAATTGCAATATTCTCACAATAAGCTAATTAGCTCAATTGGAGCATTTCTAGCATGTTTGGTTGAAATTGGAAATTTACATTTTTCAGTTTTGTCAGACGTTTGTAATATTCTCACAATAAGCTAATTAGCTCAATTGGAGCATTTCTAGCATGTTTGGTTGAAATTGGAAATTTACATTTTTCACTTTTGTCAGACAATTGCAATATTCTATCAATAAGCTAATTAGCTCAATTGGAGCATTTCTAGCATGTTTGATTGAAATTGGAATTATAAATTTTTCACTTTTGTCAGACGTTTGTAATATTCTCACAATAAGCTAATTAGCTCAATTGGAGCATTTCTAGCATGTTTGGTTGAAATTGGAAATTTACATTTTTCAGTTTTGTCAGACGTTTGTAATATTCTCACAATAAGCTAATTAGCACAATTGGAGCATTTCTAGCATGTTTGGTTGAAATTGGAAATTTACATTTTTCACTTTTTTCAGACAATTGCAATATTCTCACAATAAGCTAATTAGCTCAATTGGAACATTTCTAGCATGTTTGGTTGAAATTGGAAATTTACATTTTTCACTTTTGTCAGACAATTGCAATATTCTCACAATAAGCTAATTAGCTCAATTGGAGCATTTCTAGCATGTTTGGTTGAAATTGGAAATTTACATTTTTCAGTTTTGTCAGACGTTTGTAATATTCTCACAATAAGCTAATTAGCTCAATTGGAGCATTTCTAGCATGTTTGGTTGAAATCAGAAATTTACATTTTTTACTTTTGTCAGACGTTTGTAATATTCTCACATTAAGCTAATTAGCTCAATTGGAGCATTTCTAGCATGTTTGGTTGAAATTGGAAATTTACATTTTTCAGTTTTGTCAGACGTTTGTAATATTCTCACAATAAGCTAATTAGCTCAATTGGAGCATTTCTAGCATGTTTGGTTGAAATTGGAAATTTACATTTTTAACTTTTGTCAGACGTTTGTAATATTCTAACAATAAGCTAATTAGCTCAATTGGAGCATTTCTAGCATGTTTGGTTGAAATTGGAAATTTACATTTTTCAGTTTTGTCAGACGTTTGTAATATTCTCACAATAAGCTAATTAGCTCAATTGGAGCATTTCTAGCATGTTTGGTTGAAATTGGAAATTTACATTTTTCACTTTTGTCAAACAATTGCAATATTCTCACAATAAGCTAATTAGCTCAATTGGAGCATTTCTAGCATGTTTGGTTGAAATTGAAAATTTAAATTTTCAGTTTTGTCAGACGTTTGTAAAATTCTTACAGTAGGCTTATTTGCGCAATTGGAGCATTTCTAGCATGTTTGATTGAAATTGGAATTTTAAATTTTTCACTTTTGTCAGACGTTTGTAATATTCTCACAATAAGCTAATTAGCTCAATTGGAGCATTTCTAGCATGTTTGGTTGAAATTGGAAATTTACATTTTTCACTTTTGTCAGACAATTGCAATATTCTCACAATAAGCTAATTAGCTCAATTGGAACATTTCTAGCATGTTTGGTTGAAATTGGAAATTTACATTTTTCACTTTTGTCAGACAATTGCAATATTCTCACAATAAGCTAATTAGCTCAATTGGAGCCTTTCTAGCATGTTTGGTTGAAATTGGAAATTTACATTTTTCAGTTTTGTCAGACGTTTGTAATATTCTCACAATAAGCTAATTAGCTCAATTGGAGCATTTCTAGCATGTTTGGTTGAAATCAGAAATTTACATTTTTTACTTTTGTCAGACGTTTGTAATATTCTCACAATAAGCTAATTAGCTCAATTGGAGCATTTCTAGCATGTTTGGTTGAAATTGGAAATTTACATTTTTCACTTTTGTCAGACAATTGCAATATGTTATCAGTAAGCTAATTAGCTCAATTGGAGCATTTCTAGCATGTTTGGTTGAAATTGGAAATTCCTATTTTTCAGTTTTGTCAGACGTTTGTAATATTCTCACAATAAGCTAATTAGCTCAATTGGAGCATTTCTAGCTTGTTTGGTTGAAATTGGAAATTTACATTTTTCAGTTTGGTCAGACAGTTGTAATATTCTCACAATAAGCTAATTAGCTCAATTGAAACATTTCTAGCATGTTTGGTTGAAATTGGAAATTTACATTTTTCAGTTTTGTCAGACGTTTGTAATATTCTCACAATAAGCTAATTAGCTCAATTGGAGCATTTCTAGCATGTTTGGTTGAAATTGGAAATTTACATTTTTCACTTTTGTCAAACAATTGCAATATTCTCACAATAAGCTAATTATCTCAATTGGAGCATTTCTAGCATGTTTGGTTGAAATTGAAAATTTAAATTTTCAGTTTTGTCAGACGTTTGTAAAATTCTTACAGTAGGCTTATTTGCGCAATTGGAGCATTTCTAGCATGTTTGATTGAAATTGGAATTTTAAATTTTTCACTTTTGTCAGACGTTTGTAATATTCTCACAATAAGCTAATTAGCTCAATTGGAGCATTTCTAGCATGTTTGGTTGAAATTGGAAATTTAAATTTTTCACTTTTGTCAGACAATTGCAATATTCTCACAATAAGCTAATTAGCTCAATTGGAACATTTCTAGCATGTTTGGTTGAAATTGGAAATTTACATTTTTCACTTTTGTCAGACAATTGCAATATTCTCACAATAAGCTAATTAGCTCAATTGGAGCCTTTCTAGCATGTTTGGTTGAAATTGGAAATTTCTATTTTTCAGTTTTGTCAGACGTTTGTAATATTCTCACAATAAGCTAATTAGCTCAATTGGAGCATTTCTAGCATGTTTGGTTGAAATCAGAAATTTACATTTTTTACTTTTGTCAGACGTTTGTAATATTCTCACAATAAGCTAATTAGCTCAATTGGAGCATTTCTAGCATGTTTGGTTGAAATTGGAAATTTACATTTTTCGCTTTTGTCAGACAATTGCAATATTCTCACAATAAGCTAATTAGCTCAATTGGAGCATTTCTAGCATGTTTGGTTGAAATTGGCAATTTACATTTTTCAGTTTTGTCAGACGTTTGTAATATTCTCACAATAAGCTAATTAGCTCAATTGGAGCATTTCTAGCATGTTTGGTTGAAATTGGAAATTTACATTTTTCAGTTTTGTCAGACGTTTGTAATATTCTCACAATAAGCTAATTAGCTCAATTGGAGCATTTCTAGCATGTTTGGTTGAAATTGGAAATTTACATTTTTAACTTTTGTCAGACGTTTGTAATATTCTAACAATAAGCTAATTAGCTCAATTGGAGCATTTCTAGCATGTTTGGTTGAAATTGGAAATTTACATTTTTCACTTTTGTCAGACAATTGCAATATGCTATCAGTAAGCTAATTAGCTCAATTGGAGCATTTCTAGCATGTTTGGTTGAAATTGGAAATTCCTATTTTTCAGTTTTGTCAGACGTTTGTAATATTCTCACAATAAGCTAATTAGCTCAATTGGAGCATTTCTAGCTTGTTTGGTTGAAATTGGAAATTTACATTTTTCAGTTTGGTCAGACGTTTGTAATATTCTCACAATAAGCTAATTAGCTCAATTGGAGCATTTCTAGCATGTTTGGTTGAAATTGGAAATTTACATTTTTAACTTTTGTCAGACGTTTGTAATATTCTAACAATAAGCTAATTAGCTCAATTGGAGCATTTCTAGCATGTTTGGTTGAAATTGGAAATTTACATTTTTCACTTTTGTCAGACAATTGCAATATTCTATCAATAAGCTAATTAGCTCAATTGGAGCATTTCTAGCATGTTTGGTTGAAATTGGAAATTCTTATTTTTCAGTTTTGTCAGACGTTTGTAATATTCTCACAATAAGCTAATTAGCTCAATTGGATCATTTCTAGCTTGTTTGGTTGAAATTGGAAATTTACATTTTTCAGTTTGGTCAGACGTTTGTAATATTCTCACAATAAGCTAATTAGCTCAATTGAAACATTTCTAGCATGTTTGGTTGAAATTGGAAATTTACATTTTTCAGTTTTGTCAGACGTTTGTAATATTCTCACAATAAGCTAATTAGCTCAATTGGAGCATTTCTAGCATGTTTGGTTGAAATTGGAAATTCTTATTTTTCAGTTTTGTCAGACAATTGCAATATGTTATCAGTAAGCTAATTAGCTCAATTGGAGCATTTCTAGCATGTTTGGTTGAAATTGGAAATTCCTATTTTTCAGTTTTGTCAGACGTTTGTAATATTCTCACAATAAGCTAATTAGCTCAATTGGAGCATTTCTAGCTTGTTTGGTTGAAATTGGAAATTTACATTTTTCAGTTTGGTCAGACAGTTGTAATATTCTCACAATAAGCTAATTAGCTCAATTGAAACATTTCTAGCATGTTTGGTTGAAATTGGATATTTACATTTTTCAGTTTTGTCAGACGTTTGTAATATTCTCACAATAAGCTAATTAGCTCAATTGGAGCATTTCTAGCATGTTTGGTTGAAATTGGAAATTTACATTTTTCACTTTTGTCAAACAATTGCAATATTCTCACAATAAGCTAATTAGCTCAATTGGAGCATTTCTAGCATGTTTGGTTGAAATTGAAAATTTAAATTTTCAGTTTTGTCAGACGTTTGTAAAATTCTTACAGTAGGCTTATTTGCGCAATTGGAGCATTTCTAGCATGTTTGATTGAAATTGGAATTTTAAATTTTTCACTTTTGTCAGACGTTTGTAATATTCTCACAATAAGCTAATTAGCTCAATTGGAGCATTTCTAGCATGTTTGGTTGAAATTGGAAATTTAAATTTTTCACTTTTGTCAGACAATTGCAATATTCTCACAATAAGCTAATTAGCTCAATTGGAACATTTCTAGCATGTTTGGTTGAAATTGGAAATTTACATTTTTCACTTTTGTCAGACAATTGCAATATTCTCACAATAAGCTAATTAGCTCAATTGGAGCCTTTCTAGCATGTTTGGTTGAAATTGGAAATTTCTATTTTTCAGTTTTGTCAGACGTTTGTAATATTCTCACAATAAGCTAATTAGCTCAATTGGAGCATTTCTAGCATGTTTGGTTGAAATCAGAAATTTACATTTTTTACTTTTGTCAGACGTTTGTAATATTCTCACAATAAGCTAATTAGCTCAATTGGAGCATTTCTAGCATGTTTGGTTGAAATTGGAAATTTACATTTTTCGCTTTTGTCAGACAATTGCAATATTCTCACAATAAGCTAATTAGCTCAATTGGAGCATTTCTAGCATGTTTGGTTGAAATTGGCAATTTACATTTTTCAGTTTTGTCAGACGTTTGTAATATTCTCACAATAAGCTAATTAGCTCAATTGGAGCATTTCTAGCATGTTTGGTTGAAATTGGAAATTTACATTTTTCAGTTTTGTCAGACGTTTGTAATATTCTCACAATAAGCTAATTAGCTCAATTGGAGCATTTCTAGCATGTTTGGTTGAAATTGGAAATTTACATTTTTAACTTTTGTCAGACGTTTGTAATATTCTAACAATAAGCTAATTAGCTCAATTGGAGCATTTCTAGCATGTTTGGTTGAAATTGGAAATTTACATTTTTCACTTTTGTCAGACAATTGCAATATGCTATCAGTAAGCTAATTAGCTCAATTGGAGCATTTCTAGCATGTTTGGTTGAAATTGGAAATTCCTATTTTTCAGTTTTGTCAGACGTTTGTAATATTCTCACAATAAGCTAATTAGCTCAATTGGAGCATTTCTAGCTTGTTTGGTTGAAATTGGAAATTTACATTTTTCAGTTTGGTCAGACGTTTGTAATATTCTCACAATAAGCTAATTAGCTCAATTGGAGCATTTCTAGCATGTTTGGTTGAAATTGGAAATTTACATTTTTAACTTTTGTCAGACGTTTGTAATATTCTAACAATAAGCTAATTAGCTCAATTGGAGCATTTCTAGCTTGTTTGGTTGAAATTGGAAATTTACATTTTTCAGTTTTGTCAGACGTTTGTAATATTCTCACAATAAGCTAATTAGCTCAATTGGAGCATTTCTAGCATGTTTGGTTGAAATTGGAAATTTACATTTTTCACTTTTGTCAAACAATTGCAATATTCTCACAATAAGCTAATTAGCTCAATTGGAGCATTTCTAGCATGTTTGGTTGAAATTGAAAATTTAAATTTTCAGTTTTGTCAGACGTTTGTAAAATTCTTACAGTAGGCTTATTTGCGCAATTGGAGCATTTCTAGCATGTTTGATTGAAATTGGAATTTTAAATTTTTCACTTTTGTCAGACGTTTGTAATATTCTCACAATAAGCTAATTAGCTCAATTGGAGCATTTCTAGCATGTTTGGTTGAAATTGAAAATTTACATTTTTCACTTTTGTCAGACAATTGCAATATTCTCACAATAAGCTAATTAGCTCAATTGGAACATTTCTAGCATGTTTGGTTGAAATTGGAAATTTACATTTTTCACTTTTGTCAGACAATTGCAATATTCTCACAATAAGCTAATTAGCTCAATTGGAGCATTTCTAGCATGTTTGGTTGAAATTGGAAATTTACATTTTTCAGTTTTGTCAGACGTTTGTAATATTCTCACAATAAGCTAATTAGCTCAATTGGAGCATTTCTAGCATGTTTGGTTGAAATTGGAAATTTACATTTTTCACTTTTGTCAGACAATTGCAATATTCTATCAATAAGCTAATTAGCTCAATTGGAGCATTTCTAGCATGTTTGATTGAAATTGGAATTATAAATTTTTCACTTTTGTCAGACGTTTGTAATATTCTCACAATAAGCTAATTAGCTCAATTGGAGCATTTCTAGCATGTTTGGTTGAAATTGGAAATTTACATTTTTCAGTTTTGTCAGACGTTTGTAATATTCTCACAATAAGCTAATTAGCACAATTGGAGCATTTCTAGCATGTTTGGTTGAAATTGGAAATTTACATTTTTCACTTTTTTCAGACAATTGCAATATTCTCACAATAAGCTAATTAGCTCAATTGGAACATTTCTAGCATGTTTGGTTGAAATTAGAAATTTACATTTTTCACTTTTGTCAGACAATTGCAATATTCTCACAATAAGCTAATTAGCTCAATTGGAGCATTTCTAGCATGTTTGGTTGAAATTGGAAATTTACATTTTTCAGTTTTGTCAGACGTTTGTAATATTCTCACAATAAGCTAATTAGCTCAATTGGAGCATTTCTAGCATGTTTGGTTGAAATCAGAAATTTACATTTTTTACTTTTGTCAGACGTTTGTAATATTCTCACATTAAGCTAATTAGCTCAATTGGAGCATTTCTAGCATGTTTGGTTGAAATTGGAAATTTACATTTTTCAGTTTTGTCAGACGTTTGTAATATTCTCACAATAAGCTAATTAGCTCAATTGGAGCATTTCTAGCATGTTTGGTTGAAATTGGAAATTTACATTTTTAACTTTTGTCAGACGTTTGTAATATTCTAACAATAAGCTAATTAGCTCAATTGGAGCATTTCTAGCATGTTTGGTTGAAATTGGAAATTTACATTTTTCAGTTTTGTCAGACGTTTGTAATATTCTCACAATAAGCTAATTAGCTCAATTGGAGCATTTCTAGCATGTTTGGTTGAAATTGGAAATTTACATTTTTCACTTTTGTCAAACAATTGCAATATTCTCACAATAAGCTAATTAGCTCAATTGGAGCATTTCTAGCATGTTTGGTTGAAATTGAAAATTTAAATTTTCAGTTTTGTCAGACGTTTGTAAAATTCTTACAGTAGGCTTATTTGCGCAATTGGAGCATTTCTAGCATGTTTGATTGAAATTGGAATTTTAAATTTTTCACTTTTGTCAGACGTTTGTAATATTCTCACAATAAGCTAATTAGCTCAATTGGAGCATTTCTAGCATGTTTGGTTGAAATTGGAAATTTACATTTTTCACTTTTGTCAGACAATTGCAATATTCTCACAATAAGCTAATTAGCTCAATTGGAACATTTCTAGCATGTTTGGTTGAAATTGGAAATTTACATTTTTCACTTTTGTCAGACAATTGCAATATTCTCACAATAAGCTAATTAGCTCAATTGGAGCCTTTCTAGCATGTTTGGTTGAAATTGGAAATTTACATTTTTCAGTTTTGTCAGACGTTTGTAATATTCTCACAATAAGCTAATTAGCTCAATTGGAGCATTTCTAGCATGTTTGGTTGAAATCAGAAATTTACATTTTTTACTTTTGTCAGACGTTTGTAATATTCTCACAATAAGCTAATTAGCTCAATTGGAGCATTTCTAGCATGTTTGGTTGAAATTGGAAATTTACATTTTTCACTTTTGTCAGACAATTGCAATATGTTATCAGTAAGCTAATTAGCTCAATTGGAGCATTTCTAGCATGTTTGGTTGAAATTGGAAATTCCTATTTTTCAGTTTTGTCAGACGTTTGTAATATTCTCACAATAAGCTAATTAGCTCAATTGGAGCATTTCTAGCTTGTTTGGTTGAAATTGGAAATTTACATTTTTCAGTTTGGTCAGACAGTTGTAATATTCTCACAATAAGCTAATTAGCTCAATTGAAACATTTCTAGCATGTTTGGTTGAAATTGGAAATTTACATTTTTCAGTTTTGTCAGACGTTTGTAATATTCTCACAATAAGCTAATTAGCTCAATTGGAGCATTTCTAGCATGTTTGGTTGAAATTGGAAATTTACATTTTTCACTTTTGTCAAACAATTGCAATATTCTCACAATAAGCTAATTAGCTCAATTGGAGCATTTCTAGCATGTTTGGTTGAAATTGAAAATTTAAATTTTCAGTTTTGTCAGACGTTTGTAAAATTCTTACAGTAGGCTTATTTGCGCAATTGGAGCATTTCTAGCATGTTTGATTGAAATTGGAATTTTAAATTTTTCACTTTTGTCAGACGTTTGTAATATTCTCACAATAAGCTAATTAGCTCAATTGGAGCATTTCTAGCATGTTTGGTTGAAATTGGAAATTTACATTTTTCACTTTTGTCAGACAATTGCAATATTCTCACAATAAGCTAATTAGCTCAATTGGAACATTTCTAGCATGTTTGGTTGAAATTGGAAATTTACATTTTTCACTTTTGTCAGACAATTGCAATATTCTCACAATAAGCTAATTAGCTCAATTGGAGCCTTTCTAGCATGTTTGGTTGAAATTGGAAATTTCTATTTTTCAGTTTTGTCAGACGTTTGTAATATTCTCACAATAAGCTAATTAGCTCAATTGGAGCATTTCTAGCATGTTTGGTTGAAATCAGAAATTTACATTTTTCGCTTTTGTCAGACAATTGCAATATTCTCACAATAAGCTAATTAGCTCAATTGGAGCATTTCTAGCATGTTTGGTTGAAATTGGCAATTTACATTTTTCAGTTTTGTCAGACGTTTGTAATATTCTCACAATAAGCTAATTAGCTCAATTGGAGCATTTCTAGCATGTTTGGTTGAAATTGGAAATTTACATTTTTCAGTTTTGTCAGACGTTTGTAATATTCTCACAATAAGCTAATTAGCTCAATTGGAGCATTTCTAGCATGTTTGGTTGAAATTGGAAATTTACATTTTTCACTTTTGTCAGACCTTTGTAATATTCTCACAATAAGCTAATTAGCTCAATTGGAGCATTTCTAGCATGTTTAAGTGAAATTAGAAATTTACATTTTTCAGTTTTGTCAGACGTTTGTAATATTCTCACAATAAGCTAATTAGCTCAATTGGAGCATTTCTAGCATGTTTGGTTGAAATTAGAAATTTACATTTTTCAGTTTTGTCAGACGTTTGTAAAATTCTTACAGTAGGCTTATTTGCGCAATTTGAGCATTTCTAGCATGTTTGGTTGAAATTGGAAATTTACATTTTTCAGTTTTGTCAGACGTTTGTAATATTCTCACAATAAGCTAATTAGCTCAATTGGAGCATTTCTAGCATGTTTGGTTGAAATTGGAAATTTACATTTTTCACTTTTGTCAGACAATTGCAATATTCTCACAATAAGCTAATTAGCTCAATTGGAACATTTCTAGCATGTTTGGTTGAAATTGGAAATTTACATTTTTCACTTTTGTCAGACAATTGCAATATTCTCACAATAAGCTAATTAGCTCAATTGGAGCCTTTCTAGCATGTTTGGTTGAAATTGGAAATTTACATTTTTCAGTTTTGTCAGACGTTTGTAATATTCTCACAATAAGCTAATTAGCTCAATTGGAGCATTTCTAGCATGTTTGGTTGAAATCAGAAATTTACATTTTTTACTTTTGTCAGACGTTTGTAATATTCTCACAATAAGCTAATTAGCTCAATTGGAGCATTTCTAGCATGTTTGGTTGAAATTGGAAATTTACATTTTTCACTTTTGTCAGACAATTGCAATATGTTATCAGTAAGCTAATTAGCTCAATTGGAGCATTTCTAGCATGTTTGGTTGAAATTGGAAATTCCTATTTTTCAGTTTTGTCAGACGTTTGTAATATTCTCACAATAAGCTAATTAGCTCAATTGGAGCATTTCTAGCTTGTTTGGTTGAAATTGGAAATTTACATTTTTCAGTTTGGTCAGACAGTTGTAATATTCTCACAATAAGCTAATTAGCTCAATTGAAACATTTCTAGCATGTTTGGTTGAAATTGGAAATTTACATTTTTCAGTTTTGTCAGACGTTTGTAATATTCTCACAATAAGCTAATTAGCTCAATTGGAGCATTTCTAGCATGTTTGGTTGAAATTGGAAATTTACATTTTTCACTTTTGTCAAACAATTGCAATATTCTCACAATAAGCTAATTAGCTCAATTGGAGCATTTCTAGCATGTTTGGTTGAAATTGAAAATTTAAATTTTCAGTTTTGTCAGACGTTTGTAAAATTCTTACAGTAGGCTTATTTGCGCAATTGGAGCATTTCTAGCATGTTTGATTGAAATTGGAATTTTAAATTTTTCACTTTTGTCAGACGTTTGTAATATTCTCACAATAAGCTAATTAGCTCAATTGGAGCATTTCTAGCATGTTTGGTTGAAATTGGAAATTTACATTTTTCACTTTTGTCAGACAATTGCAATATTCTCACAATAAGCTAATTAGCTCAATTGGAACATTTCTAGCATGTTTGGTTGAAATTGGAAATTTACATTTTTCACTTTTGTCAGACAATTGCAATATTCTCACAATAAGCTAATTAGCTCAATTGGAGCCTTTCTAGCATGTTTGGTTGAAATTGGAAATTTCTATTTTTCAGTTTTGTCAGACGTTTGTAATATTCTCACAATAAGCTAATTAGCTCAATTGGAGCATTTCTAGCATGTTTGGTTGAAATCAGAAATTTACATTTTTCGCTTTTGTCAGACAATTGCAATATTCTCACAATAAGCTAATTAGCTCAATTGGAGCATTTCTAGCATGTTTGGTTGAAATTGGCAATTTACATTTTTCAGTTTTGTCAGACGTTTGTAATATTCTCACAATAAGCTAATTAGCTCAATTGGAGCATTTCTAGCATGTTTGGTTGAAATTGGAAATTTACATTTTTCAGTTTTGTCAGACGTTTGTAATATTCTCACAATAAGCTAATTAGCTCAATTGGAGCATTTCTAGCATGTTTGGTTGAAATTGGAAATTTACATTTTTCACTTTTGTCAGACCTTTGTAATATTCTCACAATAAGCTAATTAGCTCAATTGGAGCATTTCTAGCATGTTTAAGTGAAATTAGAAATTTACATTTTTCAGTTTTGTCAGACGTTTGTAATATTCTCACAATAAGCTAATTAGCTCAATTGGAGCATTTCTAGCATGTTTGGTTGAAATTAGAAATTTACATTTTTCAGTTTTGTCAGACGTTTGTAAAATTCTTACAGTAGGCTTATTTGCGCAATTTGAGCATTTCTAGCATGTTTGGTTGAAATTGGAAATTTACATTTTTCAGTTTTGTCAGACGTTTGTAATATTCTCACAATAAGCTAATTAGCTCAATTGGAGCATTTCTAGCATGTTTGGTTGAAATTGGAAATTTACATTTTTCAGTTTTGTCAGACGTTTGTAATATTCTCACAATAAGCTAATTAGCTCAATTGGAGCATTTCTAGCATGTTTGGTTGAAATTGGAAATTTACATTTTTCAGTTTTGTCAGACATTTGTAATATTCTCACAATAAGCTAATTAGCTCAATGGGAGCATTTCTAGCATGTTTGGTTGAAATTGGAAAATTACATTTTTCAGTTTTGTCAGACGTTTGTAATATTCTCACAATAAACTAATTAGCTCAATTGGAGCATTTCTAGCATGTTTGGTTGAAATTGGAAATTTACATTTTTCACTTTTGTCAGACAATTGCAATATTCTCACAATAAGCTAATTAGCTCAATTGGAGCATTTCTAGCATGTTTGGTTGAAATTGGAAATTTACATTTTTCAGTTTTGTCAGACGTTTGTAATATTCTAACAATAAGCTAATTAGCTCAATTGGAGCATTTCTAGCTTGTTTGGTTGAAATTGGAAATTTACATTTTTCAGTTTGGTCAGACAATTGTAATATTCTCACAATAAGCTAATTAGCTCAATTGGAGCATTTCTAGCATGTTTGGTTGAAATTGGAAATTTACATTTTTCAGTTTTGTCAGACGTTTGTAATATTCTCACAATAAGCTAATTAGCTCAATTGGAGCATTTCTAGCATGTTTGGTTGAAATTGAAAATTTACATTTTTCACTTTTGTCAAACAATTGCAATATTCTCACAATAAGCTAATTAGCTCAATTGGAGCATTTCTAGCATGTTTGGTTGAAATTGAAAATTTAAATTTTCAGTTTTGTCAGACGTTTGTAAAATTCTTACAGTAGGCTTATTTGCGCAATTGGAGCATTTCTAGCATGTTTGATTGAAATTGGAATTTTAAATTTTTCACTTTTGTCAGACGTTTGTAATATTCTCACAATAAGCTAATTAGCTCAATTGGAGCATTTCTAGCATGTTTGGTTGAAATTGGAAATTTACATTTTTCACTTTTGTCAGACAATTGCAATATTCTCACAATAAGCTTATTAGCTCAATTGGAACATTTCTAGCATGTTTGGTTGAAATTGGAAATTTACATTTTTCACTTTTGTCAGACAATTGCAATATTCTCACAATAAGCTAATTAGCTCAATTGGAGCCTTTCTAGCATGTTTGGTTGAAATTGGAAATTTCTATTTTTCAGTTTTGTCAGACGTTTGTAATATTCTCACAATAAGCTAATTAGCTCAATTGGAGCATTTCTAGCATGTTTGGTTGAAATCAGAAATTTACATTTTTTACTTTTGTCAGACGTTTGTAATATTTTCACAATAAGCTAATTAGCTCTATTGGAGCATTTCTAGCATGTTTGGTTGAAATTGGAAATTTACATTTTTCGCTTTTGTCAGACAATTGCAATATTCTCACAATAAGCTAATTAGCTCAATTGGAGCATTTCTAGCATGTTTGGTTGAAATTGGAAATTTACATTTTTAACTTTTGTCAGACGTTTGTAATATTCTAACAATAAGCTAATTAGCTCAATTGGAGCATTTCTAGCATGTTTGGTTGAAATTGGAAATTTACATTTTTCACTTTTGTCAGACAATTGCAATATGCTATCAGTAAGCTAATTAGCTCAATTGGAGCATTTCTAGCATGTTTGGTTGAAATTGGAAATTCCTATTTTTCAGTTTTGTCAGACGTTTGTAATATTCTCACAATAAGCTAATTAGCTCAATTGGAGCATTTCTAGCTTGTTTGGTTGAAATTGGAAATTTACATTTTTCAGTTTGGTCAGACGTTTGTAATATTCTCACAATAAGCTAATTAGCTCAATTGAAACATTTCTAGCATGTTTGGTTGAAATTAGAAATTTACATTTTTCAGTTTTGTCAGACGTTTGTAATATTCTCACAATAAGCTAATTAGCTCAATTGGAGCATTTCTAGCATGTTTGGTTGAAATTGGAAATTTACATTTTTAACTTTTGTCAGACGTTTGTAATATTCTAACAATAAGCTAATTAGCTCAATTGGAGCATTTCTAGCATGTTTGGTTGAATTTGGAAATTTACATTTTTCACTTTTGTCAGACAATTGCAATATTCTATCAATAAGCTAATTAGCTCAATTGGAACATTTCTAGCATGTTTGGTTGAAATTGGAAATTCTTATTTTTCAGTTTTGTCAGACGTTTGTAATATTCTCACAATAAGCTAATTAGCTCAATTGGAGCATTTCTAGCATGTTTGGTTGAAATTGGAAATTTACATTTTTCGCTTTTGTCAGACAATTGCAATATTCTCACAATAAGCTAATTAGCTCAATTGGAGCATTTCTAGCATGTTTGGTTGAAATTGGCAATTTACATTTTTCAGTTTTGTCAGACGTTTGTAATATTCTCACAATAAGCTAATTAGCTCAATTGGAGCATTTCTAGCATGTTTGGTTGAAATTGGAAATTTACATTTTTAAGTTTTGTCAGACGTTTGTAATATTCTCACAATAAGCTAATTAGCTCAATTGGAGCATTTCTAGCTTGTTTGGTTGAAATTGGAAATTTACATTTTTCACTTTTGTCAGACCTTTGTAATATTCTCACAATAAGCTAATTAACTCAATTGGAGCATTTCTAGCATGTTTGGTTGAAATTGGAAATTTACATTTTTCAGTTTTGTCAGACGTTTGTAATATTCTCACAATAAGCTAATTAGCTCAATTGGAGCATTTCTAGCATGTTTGATTGAAATTGGAATTTTAAATTTTTCACTTTTGTCAGACGTTTGTAATATTCTCACAATAAGCTAATTAGCTCAATTGGAGCATTTCTAGCATGTTTGGTTGAAATTGGAAATTTACATTTTTCACTTTTGTCAGACAATTGCAATATTCTCACAATAAGCTAATTAGCTCAATTGGAACATTTCTAGCATGTTTGGTTGAAATTGGAAATTTACATTTTTCACTTTTGTCAGACAATTGCAATATTCTCACAATAAGCTAATTAGCTCAATTGGAGCCTTTCTAGCATGTTTGGTTGAAATTGGAAATTTCTATTTTTCAGTTTTGTCAGACGTTTGTAATATTCTCACAATAAGCTAATTAGCTCAATTGGAGCATTTCTAGCATGTTTGGTTGAAATCAGAAATTTACATTTTTTACTTTTGTCAGACGTTTGTAATATTTTCACAATAAGCTAATTAGCTCTATTGGAGCATTTCTAGCATGTTTGGTTGAAATTGGAAATTTACATTTTTCACTTTTGTCAGACAATTGCAATATGCTATCAGTAAGCTAATTAGCTCAATTGGAGCATTTCTAGCATGTTTGGTTGAAATTGGAAATTCCTATTTTTCAGTTTTGTCAGACGTTTGTAATATTCTCACAATAAGCTAATTAGCTCAATTGGAGCATTTCTAGCTTGTTTGGTTGAAATTGGAAATTTACATTTTTCAGTTTGGTCAGACGTTTGTAATATTCTCACAATAAGCTAATTAGCTCAATTGAAACATTTCTAGCATGTTTGGTTGAAATTAGAAATTTACATTTTTCAGTTTTGTCAGACGTTTGTAATATTCTCACAATAAGCTAATTAGCTCAATTGGAGCATTTCTAGCATGTTTGGTTGAAATTGGAAATTTACATTTTTAACTTTTGTCAGACGTTTGTAATATTCTAACAATAAGCTAATTAGCTCAATTGGAGCATTTCTAGCATGTTTGGTTGAAATTGGAAATTTACATTTTTCACTTTTGTCAGACAATTGCAATATTCTATCAATAAGCTAATTAGCTCAATTGGAGCATTTCTAGCATGTTTGGTTGAAATTGGAAATTCTTATTTTTCAGTTTTGTCAGACGTTTGTAATATTCTCACAATAAGCTAATTAGCTCAATTGGAGCATTTCTAGCATGTTTGGTTGAAATTGGAAATTTACATTTTTCGCTTTTGTCAGACAATTGCAATATTCTCACAATAAGCTAATTAGCTCAATTGGAGCATTTCTAGCATGTTTGGTTGAAATTGGCAATTTACATTTTTCAGTTTTGTCAGACGTTTGTAATATTCTCACAATAAGCTAATTAGCTCAATTGGAGCATTTCTAGCATGTTTGGTTGAAATTGGAAATTTACATTTTTAAGTTTTGTCAGACGTTTGTAATATTCTCACAATAAGCTAATTAGCTCAATTGGAGCATTTCTAGCTTGTTTGGTTGAAATTGGAAATTTACATTTTTCACTTTTGTCAGACCTTTGTAATATTCTCACAATAAGCTAATTAGCTCAATTGGAGCATTTCTAGCATGTTTGGTTGAAATTGGAAATTTACATTTTTCACTTTTGTCAGACAATTGCAATATTCTCTCAATAAGCTAATTAGCTCAATTGGAGCATTTCTAGCATGTTTAAGTGAAATTAGAATTTTACATTTTTCAGTTTTGTCAGACGTTTGTAATATTCTCACAATAAGCTAATTAGCTCAATTGGAGCATTTCTAGCATGTTTGGTTGAAATTAGAAATTTACATTTTTCAGTTTTGTCAGACGTTTGTAAAATTCTTACAGTAGGCTTATTTGCGCATTTTGAGCATTTCTAGCATGTTTGGTTGAAATTGGAAATTTACATTTTTCAGTTTTGTCAGACGTTTGTAATATTCTCACAATAAGCTAATTAGCTCAATTGGAGCATTTCTAGCATGTTTGGTTGAAATTGGAAATTTACATTTTTCAGTTCTGTCAGACGTTTGTAATATTCTCACAATAAGCTAATTAGCTCAATTGGAGCATTTCTAGCATGTTTGGTTGAAATTGGAAATTTACATTTTTCAGTTTTGTCAGACATTTGTAATATTCTCACAATAAGCTAATTAGCTCAATGGGAGCATTTCTAGCATGTTTGGTTGAAATTGGAAAATTACATTTTTCAGTTTTGTCAGACGTTTGTAATATTCTCACAATAAGCTAATTAACTCAATTGGAGCATTTCTAGCATGTTTGGTTGAAAATGGAAATTTACATTTTTCAGTTTTGTCAGACGTTTGTAATATTCTCACAATAAGCTAATTAGCTCAATTGGAGCATTTCTAGCATGTTTGGTTGAAATTGGAAATTTACATTTTTCACTTTTGTCAAACAATTGCAATATTCTCACAATAAGCTAATTAGCTCAATTGGAGCATTTCTAGCATGTATGGTTGAAATTGAAAATTTAAATTTTCAGGTTTGTCAGACGTTTGTAAAATTCTTACAGTAGGCTTATTTGCGCAATTGGAGCATTTCTAGCATGTTTGATTGAAATTGGAATTATAAATTTTTCACTTTTGTCAGACGTTTGTAATATTCTAACAATAAGCTAATTAGCTCAATTGGAGCATTTCTAGCTTGTTTGGTTGAAATTGGAAATTTACATTTTTCAGTTTGGTCAGACGTTTGTAATATTCTCACAATAAGCTAATTAGCTCAATTGGAGCATTTCTAGCATGTTTGGTTGAAATTGGAAATTTACATTTTTCAGTTTTGTCAGACGTTTGTAATATTCTCACAATAAGCTAATTAGCTCAATTGGAGCATTTCTAGCATGTTTGGTTGAAATTGAAAATTTACATTTTTCACTTTTGTCAAACAATTGCAATATTCTCACAATAAGCTAATTAGCTCAATTGGAGCATTTCTAGCATGTTTGGTTGAAATTGAAAATTTAAATTTTCAGTTTTGTCAGACGTTTGTAAAATTCTTACAGTAGGCTTATTTGCGCAATTGGAACATTTCTAGCATGTTTGATTGAAATTGGAATTTTAAATTTTTCACTTTTGTCAGACGTTTGTAATATTCTCACAATAAGCTAATTAGCTCAATTGGAGCATTTCTAGCATGTTTGGTTGAAATTGGAAATTTACATTTTTCACTTTTGTCAGACAATTGCAATATTCTCACAATAAGCTAATTAGCTCAATTGGAACATTTCTAGCATGTTTGGTTAAAATTGGAAATTTACATTATTCACTTTTGTCAGACAATAGCAATATTCTCACAATAAGCTAATTAGCTCAATTGGAGCCTTTCTAGCATGTTTGGTTGAAATTGGAAATTTCTATTTTTCAGTTTTGTCAGACGTTTGTAATATTCTCACAATAAGCTAATTAGCTCAATTGGAGCATTTCTAGCATGTTTGGTTGAAATCAGAAATTTACATTTTTTACTTTTGTCAGACGTTTGTAATATTTTCACAATAAGCTAATTAGCACAATTGGAACATTTTTAGCATGTTTGGTTGAAATTGGAAATTTACATTTTTCGCTTTTGTCAGACAATTGCAATATTCTCACAATAAGCTAATTAGCTCAATTGGAGCATTTCTAGCATGTTTGGTTGAAATTGGAAATTTACATTTTTAACTTTTGTCAGACGTTTGTAATATTCTAACAATAAGCTAATTAGCTCAATTGGAGCATTTCTAGCATGTTTGGTTGAAATTGGAAATTTACATTTTTCACTTTTGTCAGACAATTGCAATATTCTATCAGTAAGCTAATTAGCTCAATTGGAGCATTTCTAGCATGTTTGGTTGAAATTGGAAATTTACATTTTTCACTTTTGTCAGACAATTGCAATATTCTCTCAATAAGCTAATTAGCTCAATTGGAGCATTTCTAGCATGTTTAAGTGAAATTAGAATTTTACATTTTTCAGTTTTGTCAGACGTTTGTAATATTCTCACAATAAGCTAATTAGCTCAATTGGAGCATTTCTAGCTTGTTTGGTTGAAATTGGAAATTTACATTTTTCAGTTTGGTCAGACGTTTGTAATATTCTCACAATAAGCTAATTAGCTCAATTGAAACATTTCTAGCATGTTTGGTTGAAATTGGCAATTTACATTTTTCAGTTTTGTCAGACGTTTGTAATATT